>NC_091358.1:735569-805569 GCF_038502225.1 Cherax quadricarinatus
GGAAGACATACTAGTGAAATAGTTAAGTTTGATCAGTTTCAGACTGGAAGTTACTTGAAATTTGGCTCAAAGTGGCAGAAATGTTTGATTTTTCCTGAAGAAGGGTAGGGTTTCCTCTTACAATGCCCTTCCCAGTCTGTTTTATGGGTTTTTATTAGCCCCTGTCATAGGGCTGCCCCAACCATAGGGCTGTAAATGGTACTTCACTTGTACAAACTCTGACACTCTTTGGGAGCCACTGCTGAGTCACCTCATGGAAAACACCCGGGCCAGGACCCGTCCTGGCTAACCTGCATCGGATGGCCCAAACTGTGACAAGTCATTCTTAGTTACCATATTTCACGGCTTATTAGATGCATTTGCTTTTTCCATAAAATGTCTCCAAAAACCACCCTGCATCCTATAAACTGAAGGTCAGTGTAAAATTACCATAGGGATGTAAAATTACCATAAATTTCAGTGGAGTAAATATTACTTGGTATTAGGCACTCTTAACTTTTTTTTTCTGATTATTACCTTCTAAATTGGGATGCATCTAATAAAAACAGGAAACCCTCACTCTTACAGCAGGTTAGTTCCAGGCTATTACTATAAAGCAAAAATCGCTGTAAGGTGAATCATAGCTTTTTTCACTTTCAAATGCTGCTCTTTGCTGATGACACTGTGCTCTTGGGAGATTCTGAAGAGAAGTTGCAGAGATTGGTGGATGAATTTGGTAGGGTGTGCAAAAGAAGAAAATTAAAGGTGAATACAGGAAAGAGTAAGGTTATGAGGATAACAAAAAGATTAGGTGATGAAAGATTGAATATCAGATTGGAGGGAGAGAGTATGGAGGAGGTGAACGTATTCAGATATTTGGGAGTGGACGTGTCAGCGGATGGGTCTATGAAAGATGAGGTGAATCATAGAATTGATGAGGGAAAAAGAGTGAGTGGTGCACTTAGGAGTCTGTGGAGACAAAGAACTTTGTCCTTGGAGGCAAAGAGGGGAATGTATGAGAGTATAGTTTTACCAACGCTCTTATATGGGTGTGAAGCGTGGGTGATGAATGTTGCAGCGAGGAGAAGGCTGGAGGCAGTGGAGATGTCATGTCTGAGGGCAATGTGTGGTGTGAATATAATGCAGAGAATTCGTAGTTTGGAAGTTAGGAGGAGGTGCGGGATTACCAAAACTGTTGTCCAGAGGGCTGAGGAAGGGTTGTTGAGGTGGTTCGGACATGTAGAGAGAATGGAGCGAAACAGAATGACTTCAAGAGTGTATCAGTCTGTAGTGGAAGGAAGGCGGGGTAGGGGTCGGCCTAGGAAGGGTTGGAGGGAGGGGGTAAAGGAGGTTTTGTGTGCGAGGGGCTTGGACTTCCAGCAGGCATGCGTGAGCGTGTTTGATAGGAGTGAATGGAGACAAATGGTTTTTAATACTTGACGTGCTGTTGGAGTGTGAGCAAAGTAACATTTATGAAGGGATTCAGGGAAACCGGCAGGCCGGACTTGAGTCCTGGAGATGGGAAGTACAGTGCCTGCACTCTGAAGGAGGGGTGTTAATGTTGCAGTTTAAAAACTGTAGTGTAAAGCACCCTTCTGGCAAGACAGTGATGGAGTGAATGATGGTGAAAGTTTTTCTTTTTCGGGCCACCCTGCCTTGGTGGGAATCGGCCGGTGTGATAATAAAAAAAAAAAAAAATAATAAAAGCCTGATAATATGTTTACACTATCATATAATTAGTGAACAATATAGCTAGGCCTAAAAAATACATATACAGTACACACATTACTTACCTTAAAATATTTTTGTCCTTAATTTATAGTTAGTGGTGAATATATTTCTTGTAGAAAGTCTGCAGAAAGAATGAGTATACAGCCTCTCCTCACTTAACAACAGAGTTCTGTTCCTAAGACCATGTCGGTAAACAAATTTGTCACTAGGTGAGGAGCATACTCTAATGGTATTGGGTTTGTGTTTACAGTGTTTATACAGTAGTGTACTGTATATTGTAATAAACAGAATAGAGGGAATCAGCTCTCAATGTACATTATTTAGGTATGCATACTGGTCAGAGAGCCGGTCGTAAGTCTGAGTCGGTAAACGAGTACGTCGCTAAGTGAGGAGAGGCTGTAATTGAAAATTGCTAAATTAGCAAAGCATTTTAACCTTTTGAGGGTTTCAGCCATACTAGTACAGCTTACGCACTAGGGTCCATGACATACTAGTACTCATAAATTCTAGCGCCTTCAAATCTAGTGAGAGAAAGCTGGTAGGCCTACATATGAAAGAATGGGTCTATGTGGTCAGTGTGTGCAGTATAAATAAAAATCCTGCAGCACACAGTGCGTAATGAGAAAAAAAAACTTTGGCCATGTTTTTGGATTAAAAGAGCGACTTTGCACTGTATTTTCGTATGGTATTTATTGTTGTATTCTAGTTTTCCTTGTCTCTTTGTATAGAATGGAAGACATTACAGAAATTGAGATGATTTTGACTGGTTTTACAATGAAAAGTACCTTGAAATTGAGCTCAAAGTAGCAGAAATGTTCGATTTTTGCCAAAGTTCAAAAGTAAACAAATCATGCTAAGCATCCAATACACGTCAACTGGTGAGTCTAATATTCTTTCACAAGTGCGCCGATATTATTTATACCATCTCTACACTAATGCAGTAATCTGCATAACAGTAAATCTATTTTTTTGTGAGAATAAAAATTCAAAATGGAAAGCAAAAGAATGTAAGAGGGGCGTGGGGACGTGACTAATGAACAGAGGAAATGTTATTTTAGTGCCAGGAATGTCTTTCTTGTTTATTCTGGACCCTATTTGGAAATTGGCATCTTCTGAAATTTGTGGGAAATTGGCAAAATTCTGACCACTATTGGATAGTTGAAATCGGTAAATTGGTGGTTTCTTGTACTCATTCGATAGAAAAAATGGAGTTCTAGCAAAATAGTTATGATTTTTGTCAACTAGTACATTGGAATTGGCCGAAAATAGGGCTCAAAGTGCAAAATCGCCGATGCGTAAACATTGTCGAGACTGCTAACTTCGCGAGAGCATAATTCTGTAAGTTTTCAATCAAATTTCATACTTTTGGTGTCATTATGATTGGGAAAAGATTCTCTACCTTTTCATAAGTTTTTTTTTTTTTTTTTTTTTAAATTTGGGGGACCCTGAGAACAAGTCTCTGAGAGGACCTGTGGACCCTGAAAGGGTTAAAGAGAAGCACTGTAAATTAGGACCTGCCTGTATAGGAGAGGCCTGGAAACATGATTAATGAACAGGGGAAAGGTTGATTTAGTGGCAGGAATGCCGACAGGATTTTTTAATTTAAATTTTTTTTAATCTTGTATAAAATTAGTCAAATTACTGACCTCTGTGCACATATAGGATAGTTCTGATAGTTGAATGGGTGCTGTCTTGTTCTCAGTTGATAGAACAGGAAGGAATACTAGGGAAATAGCTAGAAATTGGGTTGAATTGAGCACTGCAGCTGACTTAAAATGGGGCTCGGCGGGAGAAAGTTGATGCGTCATTTGCTTCTAGACTGCCAACTTTAAGCCTGTGCAGTTCTGTAAGCTTTCCATTAAATTTTGCATAATTAGTGTCACTACCTTCAAAAAAGAATTCTCTTTGATTTCAAGAGATTCTTTTTTTGTTTTTGAAAAATCATGAGTCTGTGCTTTTAATTTTGGGGGGCCACAACAGTGAAAAGGTTTAATTCAGGTTGTTCTTGCTTGTTGATATGAAAGTTGTGGGGATGGTGGGTGTGACTACTGGGCTGAAGTGGATAGCTGTGGTTGTGTTGACGTGGATGCAGAGTTGTCAGATAGTGAGAGTGCCCAAATTTATATGCATTTTTTTTAACTGGATGAAAATCATGATGCTATATTCAAGTTCAGTGGGTTGATAAGAATTAGAATGAGTTTTAATAATTTCTTTAAACTGGCCATCACTCATTGAGTTAGGGTGATCCAAAGAAAACAAGAGGAAACACATTCACTTTCATTCATTCAGTTGCTGTTTTCTCAGAAGTGTGCTAACATCATAGTCCTGATTGTCTTTATAGAATGAATTTGCTGTAACTCATTTTAAATGAGGTTATATCATAATAGCTCATTTTTTAACACTGTTCATTTCCCACAAAGATTGCAAGTACGTAGAAAACAGTTATTGTCACTTTTAGCCATATTTACAAAAGTTCCTGGATATCACAATTCATATGATCCTCTGAACTACATCATTGCCCATCCTTTGAAATGCAGGTTTTATTTCCCTACTCTTGAATTCTAGTCAGGCTAACTTTTTTTTCTGAATCCTTTCCTGAATGTTACATTGCCCATACTCTTAGCACACTAAATTCTAAAAATTGCATTTCTTGACTGATCTATCCTGCCATACACATTCCTGCTGATTGCTTAAGTTCCTCTTACTACTTAATTAACCTTTACACATTTCAATGCTTCCTGGGATATCCCATATTCCTTTCTCCTTCCATCTTAGATTTATGTAGCCTCTTGTGTTTTAAATGACCAAACAGTTCTTGAAAATCTCCCCATCCCCTTTACTCTGAATTATATCTTACATACCACCACATTGTCTTCTAATTTCTTCACTCTTTACATTCATTGTAATATTCACACTACACTTTCACCTTAACCCGTAAACGGTCCAAACGTCTATATATGTTTTTTCGACATTTGAAAGTATGTAAAAAAAGTAGATCTTCTTTTTGTTTTTTTACATTTGAAAATGTGTAAAAAAAACTTTGATCTACTTTTGTAGCACTACACATGTGAACATAGATCTGCTTGGAATGTTTACGGGTTAAATATGACATTCACTTGATCTCCAGCCTCCTCCTTGCTGCATCATTGTTAGTAAGACCATATCTCATCCATATAATAGTATTTATACCCCTATACATGATATACAGTGATATGTAGATGATGGTGAAATTATTTTTCTTTTTTCGAGTCCCCCTGCCTCGGTTGGAGATGGCTGACATGTTAAAAAAAAAAATGGGTATATTCTCTTTTGCAGTCGATGATAAACTTCTTGTTCTCAAATGATGCCTCAACACTCCTCCTGCATTTTTTCCACTCTTTTATTCTATGTCCAAGACTGGGCCATCAAGTAGTTTTATAACATAACTGGGCAGTAGATAGGATTCACCTCTTCTCTTATACACCTATTTGGTTCTGCCATATTTTTCCAATCTTAAGTCCAATCTTTCATTGCCTCAACATTCTTATTTTCATTACCTTACTACTTTTATGTTTACATTCATCCTCTTCCTCTTAGTTTATCCTCCAAACTTGTTTTCAAAATCCTTAAATCAGGACTATCAGCAAAGAGCACCTTTGACAGCTCTTGTTTACCAAATTCATTCTTTTTGCCCATGCCTCTCCCATCACTACCATTCATTTTTTAAACCCCCTTCTATATATACATAAAACCACCATGGTGACAACATGTAGTACCTCGCTGTTTCCCTTATGTTTATTAATCTGAGCTCTGCTTTGTGAAAACTGTTCTGTATACTGCACATTTGAACATTGCTTCTCCAGTTCTCTGGATTACTACACATTTTTAAAGTAAATTTTACAGTAATGCTTTTGGAGTGACTGCTGTATATTAGTGTGCAGTATTTGTAACTGCAGCACCAGTATTCTCTATGTTGTGAACTTTCATTATTCTCAGAATTATTTAAATTTAGTTCAACATTAAATAAAATTCTACAGAAAATGGAAGTGTAATTCTTTCATTTATTTCAGTTCTGTACAAAAGATGGCCTAGGCATACTTGAATTTGTATTGAGATGCAGATTGAATGCTCATGCTCATGCTCAGTAGTTTGTTTTTATTCATTGTCTTTGGAAGTAATGTAGTACTTAGTCATTATTTGTGCATTTCTCTTTTTATGTGGTCTTAGTAGCTCATATAGTACCTGCAATAATTTTAGTGCAGATTTTTCCATCAAGACACATCTTGCAGCCTAATACTTTTTCCTTATGTATGTATGGTTTTACTTTATTGCCAAGAGCTCTGAGTGATCTCCAAGGTCAACACACTCTTGAAGTCGCACATCTTGATTCAGTTTTTCTGTATTTTTAGCATCTGGTATAAAATATAATTTTTAGCATCTGATATAAAATATAATTTTCCCAGAAGTACTTATCAGGCCTGGGTTACAGTATTGTACTGTAATTTAGTAATACTCATACTGGCTTTGTGAAATGAAACCTTCAGTCCAGTTTTCTATCATTCTCTCCTACAAAGCACTTGCCTTAGCCAAGACTTACATTCATTCTCTATACAAGAGCTTCTCTTGCGTAGCGCCCCAGACGTATATATATGTTTCATTTGTCATTCATTCAACATTGGCACGATATGCCTGAGTCGCCTATACATGAGAGAATGGGTGTGCACACTCAGTGTGTGGCATATGAAAAAAAATTGGGGACGCTTGGGTACCACATGTTTTTTTTTCCTATAAAAAAAGAAATTTTTTTATTTTCTCAAAATATTTGGGGCGCTGCGCGAGAGAACGTATATGTATGTTTGGACCGTTTAAGGATTAACAACTCATTCCATGCATCTGCCCACCTTTCCTGTATTTTTCTTGATAATGTACATATTCTTCAATATACGTCTTAAACATTCTCTCAGCATTTGTTGTACAAGTCATATTCCCTTCTTTCCATAGTCCATGACTGGTGGTGGGCAGGTTCAATGCAACTTTATTGACTCGTGTACAGTAGTTGATACTGTTGCTTTCATTCACACAAAAAACTCCCACTGTATTCACATTGTTGTTGTTGTTATTATTCTTATTATTATTATTATTATTATTATTATTATTATTATTATTATTATTATTATTATTGTTTTCACTTCAGATGTATTTATTTGTTGTATAGTGGAAAAATGGAGAGAATATTTTGAGGAGCTTTAAATGTTGATGGAGAAGGAGACAGTGATTTCATGCATTGGCCAAGGAGGTATAACATCTTTTAGGAGTGAGGAAGAGCCAAATGTGAGTGTGGGGAGGTGCAGGAAGCAGTGGGTAAAACGAAAGGGGGTAAAGCAGCTGGGATTTATGGGATCAAGACAAATATTAAAAGCAGGTGAGGATATGGTTTTGGAGTGGTTGGTGCTTTTGTTCGATAAATGTATGAAAGAGGGAAAGGTATCTAAGGAGTATTTAGAAGAGGGTAGGGAATGTTGCATTTATGAATTTAGAAAAGACGTATGATAGGGTGAATAGGGAGAGCATTGTGACAGATGTTACAAGAGTATGTAATAGGTGGTATGTTACTGAAAGCAGTTAAGAGTTTTTATGAGGATAGTGAGGCTCAGGTTAGGGTATGTAGGAGAGAGGGAGAATATTTTCCAGTGAATTTAATAATAAGACAGGGATGCATGATGTCACCATGGTTGTTTAACATATTTATAATTGGGGGATGTTAAAGAAGTGAATTCTAGTTGCTGGGGAGAGGTGTGGGATTAAAATACAGGCTGTCCACAAAAACACACTCTGATTTCAAGCAGGTATAACATGTAACTTTATTGTAATAATCTTTCACAGTTAGTGGCTTCAGATACAGGATTTCAGTCAGTTTCATGTGGTATAGGGTAGCATTAAAGGCACTCAATGTGCTCCCCTCTGGTTGCTCGGCAAACATCGATGCGATAATCCAGTTTGGTCCAGATGCTCTGCAGCATATCTGGTGTTATCATGTGAAATGCTTCAGCGACTGAAATTTTCAGCTTCTCCAGGGTTGCAGGTAGTGGTGGTATGTGAACTGTGCTCTTCACATACCCCCAATGAAAGAAGTCACAAACAGTAGGTCTGGTGACCTGTGCAAGTGCAAGTTACATGTTATACCTGTTTGAAATCAGGGAGTGTTTTTGTGGACACTCTGTATATAGAATTTAATACAAAGTGGGAGTTGTCACAGTTGCTCTTTGCTGATGGCACTTCTTTTGGGAGAAATTTGAAGAGAAGTTACAAAGATTGATGGATGAATTTGGGAGTGTATGTAAAAGAAGGAAATTAAAAGTGAACACAGGAAAGAGCAAAGTGGTGTTGATATCAAATAAATTAAGTAATGAAAGATTGGATCTTAGATTGGAAGGAGGGAGTATGGAGGAAGTGAATGTGTAAAGACATTTGGGAGTGGACTTGTCTGCAGGTAGGTCTGTGAAAGATGAGGTAGATTGTGGAATTGGTGAGGGGGAAAAGGTGAGTGGTGCATTGAGGCATCTGTGGAGACAAAACATTATCCATGGAGGCAGAAAAAGGGAATGTATGAAAGTATAGTGACACCAGCACTCTTATATGGGCGTGAGGCATTGGTTGTGAATGTTGCCGTAAGGAGGAGGCTGGAGACAGTGGAGATGCTGTGTCTGTGGGCAATGTGTAGTATAAATATTATGCAGAGAATTCATAGTTGGGAGATTAGGAAGTGTGGGAGTCCTAAAAATATCCAGAGGGCTGAGAAAGGATTGTTTAGGTGGTTTGGACATTTAGAGAGGCTGGAGCAAAATATATGGCTTGGAGAGTGTATAAATCTGTAGTAGAGGGAAGGTGGGGTCAGGGAGATCTTCCTAGGAAAGGATGGCAGGAGGGGGGTAAAAATTTTGTATTTGAGAGGCTTGGACATCCAGCAGGCATGTGTGAGCATGTTAGATAGGAGAGAGTGGAGGCAAGTGGTTTTTATGACTTGACGTTTTGTTGCAGTGTGAGCAGGGTAATATTTATGAAGGGATTCAGGGAAACTGGTTAGCCACACTTGAGTTCTGGAGGTGGCAAGTACAGTGCCTGCACTCTGAAGGAGGGGTGGGAATATTTGTAGTTTGCAGTGACATCTGAAATGTAGTACGTATTAGTGGACCTCTGGCAAGACAGTGATGGAGTGAGTGATGGTGTAAGTATTTCTTCTTCATGTCACCTTACCTTGATGGGAGATGGCCGACATTTTAAAAAAAATCCAAAAGTTTCTTAGCCACTAACTGCTTCAAAAAAATTTTTAAAACCAAATCCTTATTTTGATGTAAATTTATGCATATCAAATTTATTGTCAAATACAGTGGAACCTCAAATATCGAACTTTCTTCGGTCCAGAAGGCTGTTCGAGTGCCACTACCGAACGAATTTATTCCCATCAGGAATAATGTAAATTAGATTAGACCATTTACAAACCTCAAAAATACACTTATAAAAGCACTTACAAAAATACACTTACATAATTGGTTGCGTTGGGAGCAGTTCGATTTTTGAGGTTCCACTGTATATGTAATACAGTCAGGTTATCCAGATTCCATTCAGTACTCATAATCATGCACTTACTGTCACCACTATTTCTACCCTCTCCTCCAATAATTATTACTGTCTATTCTAATTTTTTTTTTTAATATAGCGGCCATCTTCTACCGAGCTAGGGTGACAAGACAGAGAGAACACTCGGTCATTCATTGAATTAGCGTCTTGCCAGGAAAGGTGCTGCCATCACAGTTTAGATGACTTTCCAAATTCTGGCAGCCTCATCCCTCCTTCAGAATTTGGGCACTGTACTTCTCGCCTAAAATTATCATTGCTAAATATTTCATAAGTTTTTCTTGAGACATCTTAATTTATATTAAGTTAGCATTCATATAATTTAACCAACTACTTGACTGCTGTACGTAATCTCAAGTAGTTTTAAATTCTAACTTTAGCATGACCATAATGCTCTGCATAATCAGGGTCTTTTTAAAATGTGTGAAATAAATATTACGTGTGTAACAGTTATGTACATTTTGAAAATATAATTTTTGTTATCTAGGTATAGGCTCCCAAAATTTCCTTCTGTATAAATTGTTTGGCACTTGAAGCTAGTCTGAATTTTATTAGTATTAC
Source organism: Cherax quadricarinatus (assembly GCF_038502225.1). Taxonomy (NCBI): domain Eukaryota; kingdom Metazoa; phylum Arthropoda; class Malacostraca; order Decapoda; family Parastacidae; genus Cherax; species Cherax quadricarinatus. Next base: position 745,455 of record NC_091358.1, read on the forward strand.
ATTATTTATCATTGAACTATATCAATGTTCTGATGCACATACTGATTGTAATGGAGTCATAGCATAAATGAACACAAACTTGGTTATTGACAGTATAATCTTGGCCAAGCAAGGCAAGTTGATTTTTGTTCATATTTAGTTGCTCCTTTGGTCCCCCACCATCATGATTGGTTTCTTCTGGCAAAAATGCTGTGCAATACTAGGATTTAGGTGATCTTCCTTCTGTATCACATGGAACTGATTGGTAATGTGTAATAGTGAATACTCCATACATTCCAAGTGGTTCAAATCATCCAAGTTCATGTGTGTAGCTAGTGTCTTGGAAGGTTCATTCAGCAACTGGCCCTGTACCAGCTCTTAAGGCCTACAGCATCTGCATTTCTATAAAGTCAAAGTGCAGCATTCTGCCTGCAAACCCAACTGCTGTCAATACGGTGGTCTGATCCATCTGTTCTCCAGTGGGTCCTACCTCTTCTCTTGGTGGACCAACACCTGCACCTCCTGATCCATCTCCTCTCCTTGCTGATTCACCTGTTTGTTTTATGCCAGGATTAACAGCTGCTGCTCCATACAGTTAAACATGGCCTTACATTTCTTATCTATTCTTAGTTGTGTTTAGTGTGTCTGGTTTATTCTGCTGTAGTTCTGGTTTGCTGTTTTCTTTCTATACAATTTTTTTTACCTTAAGAGTTCAGAGCATCAGCTCTACTATTCTTACTGGTGTTTAACCCTTTGACTGTTTTGGTCGTATATATACGTCCTAAGCGCCACTGTTTCGGACATATTAATACGCGTAAATTCTAGCAGCTTCAAATCAAGCAGGAGAAAGCTGGTAGGCCCACATGTGAGAGAATGGGTCAGTGTGCACCACATAAAAAAAATCCTGCAGCACGCAGTGCATAATGAGAAAAAAAAAAACTGACCGTTTTTTTTGGATTAAAACGCTGAATTTGAGGTGTATTTTCATATAGTATTTATCATTGTATTCTCGTTTTCATGGTCTCACATGATAAAATGGAAAACATATTCCAGAAATAGAGATGATTTTGATAAGTTTCACAATGAAAACGATCTTGAAATTGAGCTCAAAGTAGCGGAAATGTTCGATTTTTACCAATGTTCAGGAGTAAGCAAATCGCACCACACGTCCAATACACGTCAACTGGGGAGTCTAATATTCTTTCACTAGTGCACTGATATTATTTATACCAATTTTACAATAATGCGTTAGTCTGCATAACAGTAAATTTTGTATTTTTTGTATGAATAAAAAATCAAAATAGAAAGCATTAGTAATATAAGAGGGGTCTGGAGACGTGACTAATGAACAGAGGATATGTTATTTTAGTGCCAAGAATGTCTACATTGTTTATTCTGGACCCTATTTTGAAATTGGCATCTTTTTTAATTTGCATGAAATTGGCCAAATTGCCAATTTCTGACCACTTTATTGGGTAGTTCAAATCAGTAAATGGGCAGTTTCTTGTACTCAACTGATAGAAAAAATGGAGTTCTAAAGAAATAGCTATGAGTTTGGTCAACTGGAGGAACGGAATTGGCCAAAAACAGGGCTCAAAGTTGGCGAAATTGCCGATGCGTATATGTCGCCAAGGCCGCTAACTTCGTGGGAGCGTAATTCCGTGAGTTTTCGACAAAATTTCATACTTATGGTGTCATTACCGTCGTGAAAAGATTCTCTATCATTTCATGAGATTTTTTTTTTTTTTTTCCCAAAATTTTGTGACAGAATGACAGTTTCAGAAAGGGGCTTGCAACAGTCAAAGGGTTAATGAAGGTCATTAATCACTCAGATTTACAATGTGCACTGAATTTTCTTCAGCTTATTGATCTTGGCAGTCTTTCACTCTTGGTATTGGGGTCTATTGGCAATTCCCCTTATGTATGATGGAAGGCTGTCAAGCAGTCTTGTCACCCAGACATTTGCTGTGTTTTCTCTCGGTGTACTCATGGCACCCCAGTTTTTCATGGGGGGGGGGGGGTATGTTGCATCATCTGCTTATCATTAGTTTTGTAGGGAATGATTTCTCTATGCTTATTTGGGACCAGTCCCTCTAGGATTTTCCAGGTGTAAATTATAATGCATCTTTTCCATCTGTGTTCCAGGAAGTACAGGTCAAGGGACATCAAATGTTCCTAGTAATTAAGGTGCTTGACTGAACTAATACATGCAGTCAGTGAAAGTTCTCTGTACATTCTCTAGATTTGCAGTTTCACCTGCCTTGAATGGGGCTGTTAGTGTACAGCAGTACTCCAGCCTAGAGAGAACTAGTGATTTAAAAAGGATCATCATTGGCATTGTATCCCTTGTTTTGAAAGTTCTCATTATCCATCTTATCATTTTCCTCAGATGTGATAGTGACACTGTTGTGAGGCTTGTAAGTGAGATCCTCTGACATTATCACTCCCAAGTCCTTCACATTAGTGTTTCACTCTGTTATGTGGTTAGAATTTGTTGTATACTCTGTCCTAGCTATTATTTCCCCAAGTTTTCCACAACAGAGTAATACTGCACTCTTGATAATTGTAACGTGTAGAGGCTTATTGGAACACATTTTAATGGTGACAGCTTATTGAAGAAAATATGAAACACAGCCATTGATGGATTACCAAGGTTCATTGTTCAATAAAACTGATGAATCTGAACTGCCCTAGAGAAAAAATTGGACTGACTTTTAAATTTACGAAGATCCAGTAGAGCCAGGTTTTATGAGGTAATGAGACAAATTATATGAATTTTTTGCAGTACTGTTTTGTTTTTTTATAAATATTGTATTATACAGAATGTTTTATCCCTTTAATGAGTAAAAGGCTCAATAAAAATTGATTTAATATAGGGAAAGGAGATCAGTGGAAAGGAAGAAAGGGGGGGTTGTAAGAGACCATTGAAATGCAAAGGGGCTGGGAGATCACTGGACAGGAGATCACTGATCACTGGAAAGGTTGAAATGGGACTGGATGTCAATATATGAAAGAGGAAAGGGAGATCTTAGACTGCAAACACTATAAAGATTCAGACAAACATCAGTAAATATATAATGTAGTTAAAAAAAAAATGACATGGTCAGGAAGTGACCCAGCTCATGGTAGTTTCAGAGGATGGGGAGAAACGTTTCAGTTTCAAACTTTGGGACAAACCAAGATTTTTTCCACACATGTAGGAAAGTCAAATCATTCAGACAGAACTTTTGGAGCTACTCTACACTAAGGATCAAATTTTTGTAAAGAAATACATACTGTAGTAAAAAAAAAGGTTAATTTATTAGAATTATAAATTTGTAAAAGTAATTTTAAGCAGAATTGTTGAGTAATATAGTGTGAAATAAATAATTTGGTGAAGAAACTTATTTCTGGGAGCTTTCTTTATGGGATGGATACCTTGTGCTTTTTTTTTTATGGTTTGACTGAGAGTGGTGTGTTCTTGATTGCCTCTAATGAGTTTGAATGTATGTTGTATGAGTATTAATTTTAACTGGTTCATGGTTGGTAGCACTCTTATGATCATCAGGTCATAGTATTCAGAAAATCTCAACTTCTTTCTACCTTTTTTCTCCACTCTAATTATGTTGCCTTCACCTTTATATTTCCTCCTCCTATTTCTGTCACTCCTTCACCACCTCCCCCCTTTCCTTACCACTGCTGCCTGTCAACCATGATGGCCACCCGTCTCCCTCACTCTTCCTCGCCACAATGCATCTCTTGTCAGTATCCCCCTTCCTCGCTGTCACCCTCCTCTCCCTTACCCTCTTTTACCTTCCTTTCCCCTCACCACCATCCTCCTGTGCCTTGCCACCTTGCTCTGTCTCTTATCCCTTACCTCCATATTCCTTGCCATCATCCTCATCTCCCCTGCCACTGCCCTCATCTCCCCTGCCACTCCCCTCATCTCCCTCACTGCTGCTCTCCTCTTGCTTCCCATCGCCTTCCTCTTCCTTGCCATCACTTTCCAATCCCTTGCCACCATTTTCTTCTCCCTCACTGTTGCCGTCTCCCAGAATATTGCCCTCTTTGCTGCCGCCCTCTTCGCTGCCACCCTCCTCTCTCCTTTCCCACGCTGTTTCGTGCATCTCCCTTGCTGTTGTCCCCTTCCATGCTGCTGTCCTCTTTGTCCACCTGCACCCTTTCTTCTCCATCTACACATTCCTTCTCAGAATGGTCTTGTTTTACCCTCGCCCTTCTCTGCCCTCATTTTTTTTCCCCTCCCCTCTCTTATTTCTCCCCTTTCCCTCCCTTCATTTTATGTACGTATTGTATATTTGCACAGTTGAATTTACACTGAAGGATTGATTTTCTTCTTGAATATAATTATTATAGCATTTTTCATGTACAGTACTGTATATCATTAATGGTTCTTATTTTTTTTTTACGAGGCCATCTTTTAAATACAGTACTTTAAAGATCGTTTATCTTGCTTCCGTGAAACAGACGTCTGTGCAAGAATTGTCGTATCATATGTGGTATTTAATAACTGAATTCCTGATAGGAGTTATTAGGCATTTTGTTTTTACTTTAAAGCTTTTTGCCTTAATATAAAGTCTCTCTCCTGTATATACTGTAGTCTCTAGTTAGGTATTGTTTTCTAAACAAATTCATCGGTATCTTTTATGCATTGCAGTACATTGGAACAAAGTACATGCTTGTCATATTCAATCAACTCATAATGTTGGCAGGTAGTAGATGACAAATGCCTACACAAGGTGAATCAAAGATATACCATAAGCTTTTTGTTGAAGGATGGACATATTGTCTGCTGTGGGGCTTGAAGTACAGTACTTGACAAAGCCTGCCCTACATCAGACAAAAATGTCCTTAAATAAAAGGTTTACTGTGTGTCTGATCATTATGATAATGTTGCTCTCTTGATTCTTCGGTAATAATGTAACAGTGTTGATCTTGGTGTGTAAGGCACTGTTTTCTGGACACACCTCAGTTTATGCTTGATGAATTATAGGCTTGATAGTTAAATTCCACAGGTTGTGACAATAGTATACATTGTCTGCACATGGTTGATAGCAAAAACAATAAGATTCGACCAAGACTGAAAGTCACATTTAAAGTTTCTTCTTTTAATAACCATAGTTTGAATTGTCATTGTGAGAGCAGAGGCATGAAGGTGAGGGTGAGGATTATTATATATACAAAGTAAATCTTTTTTGGAATGAATCTTATCAATATTCTTAAGAAGGCAATACTGGCATCGTGAATGCATCTCTTCATATTTTTAACCTAGATATAAAGATCTTGTTCTTAATGATGTTCATGGGAAGGATTTCATTTAGATAATCATATTTTTCAGTAAAAGACAGAAGCTGTGTGATAAACACTATTTCATTTTTATTACTTTTATGGATTAACATTGGAATATTAATAGTTATTTTGATTATGTATTTGTTTTATATGTTGTAGTGCACCCCATAGTATGGACTATTGAATAATTTTTAGTGTAATTTTAATTATTCCAACATCTGTCCCCCTAGTCTTTGACCCAGGGATCACACACTATACCTTTTAACCTGTGTTAGCCACCCAGTGTTGACCTGGCTTCTGGGCACTTACCAACCTTAACTTGCTCTCCTTTGAGTTTAAAGGTGGTATACTCACTAAACTTGATATTGTTTCATGTGTTTTTTTTTTTTTTTTTTTTTTTTTAAATTTTGTTAGTCATTAATAATTATTTACAGGAAGCTATATAAAATGAAATAGTTAAGGGTATTTAATTTTTATGCAGGGGAACATGCTGCAGCCAAGCTTTTAGAGGTGGGCTGCTCTTAAAACTGAAATATTGTTTATAATCCATTAAGTTAATATATAGCTAGGCAGGTGGTCCATGCTGGACCCCACACTAGCCTTCTACATGTTGGACACATTCAGGAAGCCATGCAGTCATGATGCTTCAGTCTTAATACAAATTTACTGCCAGTCACTTTACTGCCTCTCTTAAGGATGCTCTTATCAAATGCATTTTTTTCCTTTATAAAATTTAATTTATTCTGGAATGATTGCTTGTTTTAATTTAGTATCATTCTCGATATAGAAACAGTACATTTAGTCACATTGGATATATACAGTAATACTTTATACATATGTAAGTGATTTACATTGGTGGTTTCATGTAATTGATAAGTTGATTCTCTAATACTTTTGAGAACATTGTTGTTTTCAGTCAAATAGCTATGTAAAAATTTCAATAAGAGCTCTTATTTTTTATACATTTATGATGCCTACATATGTAATACACATGTTGTATAAATGAAAACCTTAAAAAGTAAAATGTACACTGACACTCAAATTAAGCTTTGTGTTTAATACTAGGTTATTATCTAACATTCTTAACAATAATAATAAATGTTTTGATGTACACTATTACTTTATAATATAATGGCATCCCTTTGCACTTGTATTCTTATCACTAGATTTCTGCCTTATATAAAAAATACATTTGTATGAATAGTGTCTTAAAATAAACCAAGAAAACCTGTAAAATGAATGCCTGAAGAAGCATACAGGTGTACAAACAAATACTTAGCATATACATCCTTGTTCACATGGACATACACTTGAGTGAACTGATGGGAAAGATTTATAAAATCTTTAATAAAGTGGAACAACAGATGTGGAAAATAACACATCTTGTTGGTATTACCATACGTATCATTTGTCAGGAAACTAACGTGCCAAAAGGACACTAAAATGAGCCCTTTTGAAATTGGTTGTAGATGGCTAGAATGATTTCCAAAAAAGTGATGAGATGTGTCACAACCACTGGAATATTTAGATATTTGACATACTTTAAAAGGGACATCATTAGCAAAGCTCTACTCTTATAGCTACACAACACTTTGTTGTCAAGAAACATGCAGTATGCTCTAAAGAATATTTTAAAAAATATTGAGCTAAATTATTGTAGGTAAACAGATTCATTTGAAGTTAATGGTACTGCCAGCTGTTAGTTGTGCCATAAAGGAGTTTGTTTTAATAATGTCTTTATTAAAATATATGAGATTCAGTTACCAACTTTAACAAAAAAGCAATAATAATGGTTTAAATGAGAATCTGCTACTAGATTTCATGGGACCTTCCACATCACAGAAAAAAGTTAAACATTTAAGTACATATATATAGGCTGTCAGTGCTTCAGAATGCTTTGGCAATCTTCTACCTTAAAGATTGTGAAATATTCTAATAATGTTACAGAACAAAATTATCATCCTTAATGTTCATGCTGAGACACTTAATTTCTTGCAGGTCTCCATCACCAGAGCCAATTTACAACAATGAAGGAAAGAGGCTAAACACCAGGGAGTACCGCACTCGGAAGAAGCTGGAGGATGACCGCCACAATTGCATTACGAGGATGATGAGCATCAATGCTGATTATAAACCACCTGCAGATTACAAGTGAGCAACCGTGCTGTCTTTTATTATAATTTAATGCACTATATAATAGGTTAATTTTGATGAGCATCAGAGCTGATTATAAGCCACCTGGGGAATACAAGTGCAGCTGTACCTTCATATCTTTATACAATGTAATGCACTATAATGGGCTAATTTTTATTAACACAGTATTGTTGGGAGCAAAATCTTCAGTACAGTAATAAAGTGTAATTCTTTTTTTAACACACTAGCCATCTCCCACTGAGGTAGGATGACCTGAAAAGGAAACACTTTCACTTACTATCATTTACACTATCACTTTCTTGCCACAAGCATGTAAATATGACAGTTCAGATGTCCCTCCAAACAGCAAATATATCTAATCCTCCTTTAGAGTGCAGGCACTGTACTTCCCACCACCAGGAATCAAGTCCGGCTATCGGGTTTCCCTGAATCCCTTCACAAAATGTTACCTTGCTTATGCTCCAACAGCTCGTTAGGTCCCAAAAGCCCTTTGCCTCCACTTCTAAGACTCACACTTACCTACTAGATGTTCAAGCCCCTTGTGCACAAAACCTCATTTACTCCCTTTCTAGGGGCAACCCCTACCTGCCTTCCCTCCACTGCAGATTTATACACGCTCCAAATTATCCTATTTTGCTCTGTCCTCTCTAAATATCCAAACTGCTTCAGCAACCCCTCCTCAGTCCTCTGGATAATACTTTTAGTAACCCCACACCTAATCTCCAAGCTACAGAATCCCTGCAAAATATTTACACCACACATACACCACACATTGCCCTCAAACACAACATCTCCACTGTCTCCAGCCTCCTTGCTGCAACATTCCCACCCTATGCTTCACACACATACAAGAGTGTTGGTACCATTATACTCTCATACATTTCCCTTTTTGCCTCCATGGATTGTTCTTTGTCTCTATAGATGCCTCAGTGCACCACCTACCATTTTCCCTCAATTCTATGGTTCACCTTGTCTTTCATAGACCCAACACGTCCACATCCAAATATTTAAATGCATTCACCTCCTCCATCTTCCAGTCTGATACCTTTTACGTAGAATGAAAGGGGGTAAAGCAGCTGGAACTGACGGGATCATGACAGAAATGTTACAAGCAGGGGGGATATAATGTTGGAGTGGTTGGTATTTTTGTTTAATAAATGTATGAAAGAGGGGAAGGTACCTAGGGATTGGCAGAGAGCATGTATAATTCCTTTATATAAAGGGAAGGGAGACAAAAGAGATTGTAAAAATTATAGAGGATAAAAATTATAGAGGATAAATTTACTGAGTATACCAGGAAAAGTGTATGGTAGGGTTATTACTGAAAGAATTAGAAGCAAGACATAATGTAGGATTGCGGATGAGCAAGGAGGTTTTAGAGTGGGTAGAGGATGTGTAGATCAAGTGTTTACATTGAAGCATATATGTGAACAGTATTTAGACAAAGGTAGGGAAGTTTTCATTGCATTTATGGATTTAGAAAAGGCATATGATAGTGGATAGAGGAGCACTGTGGTAGATATTGCAAGTATATGGAATAGGTAGTAAGTTACTAAATGCTGTAAAGAGTTTTATGAGGATAGTGAGGCTCAGGTTAGGGTGTGTAGAAGAGAGGGAGACTACTTCCTGGTAAAGGTGGGTCTTAGAAAGGGATGTGTAATGTCACCATGGTTTAATATATTTATAGATGGGGTTGTAAAAGAAGTAAATGCTAGGGTGTTGGGGAGAGGGGTGGGATTAAATTATGGGGAATCAAATACAAAATGGGAATTGACACACTTTTGGCTGATAATACTGTGCTTATGGGAGATTCTAAAGAAAAGTTGCAAAGGTAAGTGGATGAGTTTGGGAGAATGTGTAAAGGTAGAAAGTTGAAAGTGAACATAGAAAAGAGTAAAGTGATAAGGGTATCAAATGATTTAGATAAAGAAAAATTTTATATCAAATTGGATAGGAGTATGGAAGAAGTGAATGCTTTCAGATATTTGGGAGTTGATGTGTCAGCAGATGGATGTATGAAAGATGAGGTTAACCATAGAATTGATGAAGGAAAAAAGGTGAGTGGTGCATTGAGGTATATGTGGAGACAAAATACATTATCTATGGAGGCAAAGAAGGGAATGTATGAAAGTATAGTGGTACCGACACTCTTATATGGGTGTGAAGCAACGAGGAGGCGGTTGGAGGCGGTGGAGATGTCCTGTCTAAGGGCAATGTGTGGTGTAAATATTATGCAGAGAATTCAGAGTGTGGAAATTAGGAGAAGGTGTGGAGTTAATAAAAGTATTAGTCAGAGGGCTGATGAGGGGTTGTCGAGGTCGTTTGGTCATTTAGAGAGAATGGATCGAAGTAGAATGACATGGAGAGCATATAAATCTGTAGGGGAAGGAAGGTGGGATAGGGGTCATCCTCGAAAAGGTTGGAGGGAGGGGGCAAAGGAGGTTTTGTGGGCGAGGGGCTTGGACTTCCAGCAAGCATGCGTGAGCATGTTAGATGGGAGTGAATGGAGACAAATGGTATTTGGGACCTGATGAGCTGTTGTAGTGTGAGCAGGGTAATATTTAGTGAAGGGATTCAGGGAAACCAGTTATTTTTATATAGCCAGACTTGAGTGCTGGAAATGGGAAGTACAATGCCTGCACTTTAAAGGAGGTGTTTGGTATATTGGCAGTTTGGAGAGATATGTTATATATCTTTATATATGCTTCTAAACTTGTATCTGGGCACCTCTGCAAAAACAGTGATTATGTATGAGTGAGGTGAAAGTGTTGAATGATGATGAAAGTATTTTCTTTTTGGGGATTTTCTTTCCTTTTGGGTCACCCTGCCTCGGTGGGAGACGGCTGACTTGTTAAAAAAAAAAAAAAACTTTTTATTATTATTATTATTATTATTATTATTATTATTATTATTATTATTATTATTATTATCACACTGGCCGATTCCCACTAAGGCAGGGTTCCCCGAAAAAGAAAAACTTTCACCATCATTCACACCATCACTGTCTTGCCATAAGGGTGCTTTACACTACAGTTTTTAAACTGCAATGTAAACACCCCTCCTTCAGAGTGCAGGCACTGTACTTCCCATCTCCAGGACTCGAGTCCGGCCTGCCGGTTTCCCTGAACCCCTTCATAAATGTTACTTTGCTCACACTCAACAGCATGTCAAGTATTAAAAACCATTCGTCTCCATTCACTCTTATCAAACACGCTCACGCATACCTGCTGGAAGTCCAAGCCCCTCGCACACAAAACCTCCTTTCCCCCCTCCCTCCAACCTTTCCTAGGCCGACCCCTACCCCGCCTTTCTTCCGCTACAGACTGATACACTCTTGAAGTCACTCTGTTTCGCTCCATTCTCTCTACATGTCCGAACCACCTCAACAACCCTTCCTCAGCCCTCTGGACAACAGTTTTGGTAATCCCGCACTTCCTCCTAACTTCCAAACTATGAATTCTCTGCATTATATTCACACCACACATTGCCCTCAGACATGACATCTCCACGGCCTCCAGCCTTCTCCTCGCTGCAACATTCATCACCCATGCTTCACACCCATATAAGAGCGTTGGTAAAACTATACTCTCATACATTCCCCTCTTTGCCTCCAAGGACAAAGTTCTTTGTCTCCGCATACTCCTAAGTGCACCACTCACCCTTTTCCCCTCATCAATTCTATGATTCACCTCATCTTTCTTAGACCCATCCGCTGACACGTCCACTCCCAAATATCTGAATACATTCACCTCTTCCATACTCTCTCCCTCCAATCTGATATCCAATCTTTCATCACCTAATATTTTTGTTATCCTCATAACCTTACTCTTTCCTGTATTCACTTTTAATTTTCTTCTTTTGCACACCCTACCAAATTCATCCACCAATCTCTGCAACTTCTCTTCAGAATCTCCCAAGAGCACAGTGTCATCAGCAAAGAGCAACTGTGACAACTCCCACTTTGTGTGCTTCTTTATCTTTTAACTCCATGCCTCTTGTCAAGACCCTCGCATTTACTTCTCTTACAACCCCATCTATAAATATATTAAACAACCATGGTGACATCACACATCCTTGTCTAAGGCCTACTTTTACTGGGAAATAATTTCCCTCTTTCCTACATACTCTAACTTGAGCCTCACTATCCTCGTGAAAACTCTTCACTGCTTTCAGTAACCTACCTCCTACACCATCACCTGCAGCATCTGCCACATTGCCCCCCTATCCACCCAGTCATACGCCTTTTCCAAATCCATAAATGCCACAAAGACCTCTTTAGCCTTATCTAAATACTGTTCACTTATATGTTTCACTGTAAACACCTGGTCCACACACCCCCTACCTTTCCTAAAGCCTCCTTGTTCATCTGCTATCCTATTCTCCATCTTACTCTTAATTCTTTCAATAATAACTCTACCATACACTTTACACTCAACAGACTTATCCCCCTATAATTTTTGCACTCTCTTTTGTCCCCTTTGCCTTTATACAAAGGAACTATGCATGCTCTCTGCCAATCCCTAGGTACCTTACCCTCTTCCATACATTTATTAAATAATTGCACCAACCACTCCAAAACTATATCCCCACCTGCTTTTAACATTTCTATCTTTATCCCATCAATCCCGGCTGCCTTTCCCCCTTTCATTGTTCCTACTGCCTCACGAACTTCCCCCACACTCACAACTGGCTCTTCCTCACTCCTACAAGATGTTATTCCTCCTTGCCATATATTGTATGGTATATATTTAAGATAAATTGCACCTAGTGTAGCTATTGCTATATTGAGGAGTATTGTATTCAGTAGATGTTAGTAGTGAAAGTACAATTTCAGGATTATGTAATTTTGATGCTCATTTAAATCCATTGTAGGAAATGTGTTATTTCTGTGGGCAGATATATAACATGGAAAGCAAGACATTTTGATTACCCTCTGCCATTTACCAGATTCTAAAATTTTTCACTTATTTTCTAGACCACCAGTAGTGAAGGTTTCCGATAAAGTGATGATTCCACAAGAAGAGCACCCGGACATCAATTTTGTGGGACTTTTGATTGGCCCTCGTGGAAACACACTGAAAGCCATGGAGAAGGACACAGGTGCAAAAATAATAATTCGAGGCAAAGGATCTGTAAAGGAAGGCAAGGTTAGTGAATGATTAATGGAGTGGAAGTGTATAAGAAACTCCTTTTATACCTTATTCAAATTACCCTTCTCACTTTTTTTTTTTTTTTTAAGCCATCTCCCACTGAGGGAGGGTGACCCAGAAAGAAAGAAAATCCCCAAAAAGAAAATACTTTCATCATCATTCAACACTTTCACCTCACTCACACATAATCACTGTTTTTGCAATTAGATACTTGTAGCCACAGAAGCAGAAGTTTACTTGTGATGGTCTGCCTTTAATATCATTTTAGAAGTTTTATAAATTTCCTATGATTAACACTTCCTGCACTTCAATGTCCTCTTAACCTTTTGTCTTCCAAGATGTTGGGTAAATTTTCTAGACTTATTTTGGGGAAAAAATGGTGCCTTCAGTACCATAAAATATGGTACATGCGTTTCTTAAAATTTAATTTATATGATCTTGTGACAATTTACTCGATTAATAACTCCTAGATTCCTTTGTATGATACTCCCAGAAAAAAACCACGAAGTGGGTGTGGTTTGAAGCCATAGCAAGTGAGTCTTAAAACTCCAGGCCAGTATGTAAGCCACTGGCCTAGTGGCTTACTCATTGGTCTGGAGTTTTACAACTCGCTCGCTATGGTTTCAAATTTCACCTGTTCAGTGGTTTGTTTGCGATCGTGTTATTACGATTTCATAATTTATACTCCCCGAATTTTGCTAAACAACATAAAGTATATTCACATGGTTTGATTTTTGCCTTCTCCCGTTTCCATAACATGGTATTTACCAACATTAAGTTCCATCATCCATCTGTTACTACATTTGTACATTTTATTCGGATTATTTTGTAAAGATTTTACAGTAATTTTGATTGTTTTTTATCTGCAAACAGTTTAATATATTTTCTGTGACATCTTGTAACTCATTTATATACAGGAGAGCCCTGCTTTACAGTGCTTCACTTTACAGTGTTTTGCTACCCATTCTTCATTCAGACTTCCTACAGTAAATATATTCATGACTCACTATATGCTAAGGACAAAAATATTTTAAGATAAGTAATGTGTGTACTATATATGATTTTTTTAGGCCTAACTCTATTACTTAATATATGATAGTGTATACATGTTATCAGGCTTTTCTATGTAATTGAAAGTGAAATAAGCTCTTTCACTTCATAACAATTTTTGCTTTACATGGTAGCTTGGAACCTGACTTGCTGTATAAGCGGGTTATCTGTGTACTGCTGTAAAAGTGAAGCCTAAAAAAAACCATACCCCGGTCGGGATTGAACCCGCGGTCAGAGTCTCTCAAAACTCCAGCCCAGCGTGTCATTACGATTTCGTGAGTCAAGTTAAGTGGGGCATGCCTGTACATATATTCAAAACATTATAGGTGCAAGTACAGATCCTTGTGGCACCACAATGGTAACAGTTTCCCAAGAGGACATTTTCCTTATCATTATTGGCATCTTCCTCTGTCTCATCTGCTAGAATAGTTTGCTTTTTATTCCTCTTATGTTTCAAAGTTTCCAGATTCTTATTAAAAGCCTCCTTCTTAAAATCTAGCTAATATTTCCTTTCATTGTTAGAGAACACTATGAGAGATGTATCACACTGTACCCTAAACCACAACAGGTAGAAATTTTCCTCCTTCCTCTCAGTGGGAGAGGGTGTGTCCACCTTGGTGAGTTAGTCATCGGAAGACTCCATGGAGGCTTTAAACAACATCTGTGCTGTTCATTTCTATCCAAAGCCTAGGATGATAATTTTCAGATAAGGCTGTTTCTGAGTTAACAAAGAAAACTGTATCGTGTCCTCAATTTCTTGACACTAGCCAAAGCACTTAATAGAGAATAATTACTGAATGATTGATCTTAAGCATTTTGAGTGTACTTATAGGCTCCACAGATTCAGTATCATGCAGTTCACTCAAATTACTTTTGAACTTTAAAGGATGCAATAGTACCCTCTACATCAAAGTGTAATTTCTTTTCTTCACTGGAATGTTTACTGGAATGTCTAGGGGAAAAATATGTTACCAAGAGTGAAACCCCTGTGTTAAATTGTGACACAAACCTCCCTCCCTTCTCACTTTGCAGTTACTCTTGCCACATCAGGGTGGATATTGTATTCCAGCTGAGACAACCTTAAAATCTTATGCGCTATGATCGTTGTTTATGTGAAATACTGTGATGAATGGTTTTTGAAAACAGACAAGTTGAAGAATTGAGACACTTATGCAACATATGGGAATCTTTATTGAAGAAACGTTTTGCCATACCGTGGCTTCATCAGTCCAATACAAAGTAGAAATGGGTAAGGAGAGGAGGAGTTTGAGGTAATCAGTCCTTCAGCCTGGAATCGATGTGTTCAGTCCGTCACTCTTTGGCCCTATGCTGTACTTCCTACAAGAATTATGGACTGAACACATCGATTCCAGGCTGAGGGACTGATTACCTCAAACTCCTCCTCTCCTTACCCATTTCTACTTTGTATTGGACTGATGAAGCCACTGTGTGGTGAAACGTTTCTTCAACAAAGATTCCCATATGTTGCATAAGTGTCTCAATTCTTCATGTGAAATACTAAACCTATGCAGATCATTCAGTGTAAAAAGTGGTAGCAAATTCTTCCCTACCTCCCACATTGATTCTCTTATAATCCTACTTTGTCATGTTCCGAGATGCTGGTCTGTACTACGGTTAATTTACACACTAGAAGCAGTACAGGTATACTTATTAATATTTCTACCTGCATAGAAAGAGCTACTGGCAATGTTGAATACCATTCCACATGCCACAAAAAAAGGATAATACTGTATATATTATAATACTTGAATATATTTAGTTGTAGCTACAGTTAGAGTAAGAGGTAGATGGGACAAGGAAAATGGCAAGTCACAATTAAGAAAGTGAGATAGCCAGAAAATAGGTCAGTAGAAGAAAATGCCAGAAGATAAGTTAGGCGAAGAGACTATTAGAAGACAGACCAGAAATAGCTTCGGATGTTCCTGGTGTCTTTTTTTTTTTTCAAAAATTTATTTAAGTAAGAGAGAGGAGAAAGTGTGTAAATTAAGGGAGGAAGTAGTTCGGGTGAGATATAAGCAACTATTGGCAGAAAGATGGGCTAGTGCAAGTATGAGTAGTGGGGGCTTGAAGAGGGTTGGAATAGTTTTAAAAATGCAGTATTAGAATGTGGGGCAGAAGTTGTGGCTATAGGAGGGTGGATGCAGGAGGAGAGAGGAGTGATTGGTGAAATGATGAAGTAAAGGGTGTGATAAGAGAGAAAAGGGTAGCTTATGAGAGGTTTTTACAAAGCAGAAGTGTTATAAGAAGAGCAGAGTATATGGAGAGTAAAAGAAAGGTGAAGAGAGTAGTGAGAGTATAAAAGGGGAGCAGATGATAGAGTGGGAGAGGCACTGTCAAGAAATTTTGATGAAAATAAGAAAAAAAATTTGGAGTGAGATAAACAAGTTCAGAAAGCCTAGGGAATGAAATTCATGCACTGGCCAGGGAGGTATACCATCTTTTAGGAGTGAAGAAGAGCAGGATGTGAGTGTGGGAGGAGGTTCATGAGGCATTACGTAGAATGAAAGAGGGTAAAGCAGCTGGAACTGACAGGATCATGACAGAAATGTTAAAAGCAGGGGGGGATATAGTGTTGGAGTGGTTGGTATTTTTGTTTAATAAAGAATAAGAAGAAAATTGTCAAAGTGGGAAGTCTGAATGTGCATGGATGTTGTGCAAATGATAGAGAGATGATTGTGGATGTTATAAATGAGAAGAAGCTGGATGTCCTGGCTTTAAGTGAAACAAAGCTGAAGGGGGTGGGAGAGTTTCAATGGAGAGGAATAAATGAGATTAGGTTAGGGGTTTCAAATAGAGTTAGAGCTAAAGAAGGAGTAGCAATAATGTTGAAGGATAAGCTATGGCAGGAAAAGAGGGACTACAAATGTATAAATTCAAGGATTATGTGGAGTAAAATAAAGATTGGATGTGAAAAGTGGGTTATAGTAAGCATGTATGCACCTGGAGAAGAGAGAAGTGTAGAGGAGAGAGAGAGAGATTCTGGGAAATATTGAGTGAATGCGTGGGGAGTTTTGAATCAAGTGTGAGAGTAATGGTGGTTGGGGATTTCAATGCTAAAGTGGGTACAAATGTTATGGAGGGAGTAGTAGGTAAATTTGGGGTGCCAGGGTTAAATGTAAATGGGGAGCCTTTAGTTGAGCTATGTGTAGAAAGAAATTTGGTAATAAGTAATACATATTTTATGAAAGAGGATAAATAAATATACAAGGTATGATGTAGCACGTAATGAAAGTAGTTTGTTAGATTATGTATTGGTGGATAAAAGGTTGATGGGTAGGCTCCAGGATGTACATGTTTATAGAGGGGCAACTGATATATCGGATCATTATTTAGTTGTAGCTACAGTTAGAGTAAGAGGTAGATGGGAAAAGAGGAAGGTGGCAACAACAAGTAAGAGGGAGGTGAAAGTGTATAAACTAAGGGAGGAGGAAGTTCGGGCGAGATATAAGCGACTATTGGCAGAAAGGTGGGCTAGTGCAAAGATGAGTAGTGGGGGGGGGGGGGGGGTTGAAGAGGGTTGGAATAGTTTTAAAAATGCAGTATTAGAATGTGGGGCAGAAGTTTGTGGTTATAGGAGGGTGGGGGCAGAAGGAAAGAGGAGTGATTGGTGGAATGATGAAGTAAAGGGTGTGATAAAAGAGAAAAAGGTAGCTTACGAGAGGTTTTTACAAAGCATAAGTGTTATAAGAAGAGCAGAGTATATGGAGAGTAAAAGAAAGGTGAAGAGAGTGGTGAGAGAGTGCAAAAGGGGAGCAGATGAAAGAGTGGGAGAGGCACTGTCAAGAAATTTTGATGAAAATAAGAAAAAATTTTGGAGTGAGTTAAACAAGTTAAGAAAGCCTAGGGAAAGTATGGATTTGTCAGTTAAAAACAGAGTAGGGGAGTTAGTAGATGGGGAGAGGGAGGTATTAGGTAGATGGCGAGAATATTTTGAGGAACTTTTAAATGTTGAGGAAGAAAGGGAGGCGGTAATTTCATGCACTGGCCAGGGAGGTATACCATCTTTTAGGAGTGAAGAAGAGCAGAATGTAAGTGTGGTGGAGGTACGTGAGGCATTACGTAGAATGAAAGGGGGTAAAGCAGCTGGAACTGATGGGATCATGACAGAAATGTTAAAAGCAGGGGGGGATATAGTGTTGGAGTGGTTGGTACTTTTATTTAATAAATGTATGAAAGAGGGGAAGGTACCTAGGGATTGGCGGAGAGCATGTATAGTCCCTTTATTTAAAGGGAAAGGGGACAAAAGAGATTGTAAAAATTATAGAGGAATAAGTTTACTGAGTATACCAGGAAAAGTATACGGTAGGGTTATAATTGAAAGAATTAGAGGTAAGACAGAATGTAGGATTGCAGATGAGCAGGGAGGCTTCAGAGTGGGTAGGGGATGTGTAGATCAAGTGTTTACATTGAAGCATATATGTGAACAGTATTTAGATAAAGGTAGGGAAGTTTTTATTGCATTTATGGATTTAGAAAAGGCATATGATAGAGTGGATAGAGGAGCAATGTGGCAGATGTTGCAAGTATATGGAATAGGTGGTAAGTTACTAAATGCTGTAAAGAGCTTTTATGAGGGTAGTGAGGCTCAGGTTAGGGTGTGTAGAAGAGAGGGAGAATACTTCCCGGTAAAAGTAGGTCTTAGACAGGGATGTGTAATGTCACCATGGTTGTTTAATATATTTATAGATGGGGTTGTAAAAGAAGTAAATGCTAGGGTGTTCGGGAGAGGGGTGGGATTAAATTATGGGGAATCAAATTCAAAATGGAAATTGACACAGTTACTTTTTGCTGATGATACTGTGCTTATGGGAGATTCTAAAGAAAAATTGCAAAGGTTAGTAGATGAGTTTGAGAATGTGTGTAAAGGTAAAAAGTTGAAAGTGAACATAGAAAAGAGTAAGGTGATGAGGGTATCAAATGATTTAGATAAAGAAAAATTGGATATCAAATTGGGGAGGAGGAGTATGGAAGAAGTGAATGTTTTCAGATACTTGGGAGTTGACGTGTCGGCAGATGGATTTATGAAGGATGAGGTTAATCATAGAATTGATGAGGGAAAAAAGGCGAGTGGTGCGTTGAGGTATATGTGGAGACAAAAAACGTTATCTATGGAGGCAAAGAAGGGAATGTATGAAAGTATAGTAGTACCAACACTCTTATATGGATGTGAAGCTTGGGTGGTAATTGCAGCAGCGAGGAGACGGATGGAGGCAGTGGAGATGTCCTGTCTAAGGGCAATGTGTGGTGTAAATATTATGCAGAAAATTTGGAGTGTGGAAATTAGGAGAAGGTGTGGAGTTAATAAAAGCATTAGTCAGAGGGCAGAAGAGGGGTCGTTGATCTGGTTTGGTCATTTAGAGAGAATGGATCAAAGTAGAATGACATGGAAAGCATATAAATCTTTAGAGGAAGGAAGGAGGGGTAGGGGTCGTCCTCGAAAGGGTTGGAAAGAGGGGGTAAAGGAGGTTTTGTGGGCGAGGGGCTTGGACTTCCAGCAAGCGTGCATGAGCGTGTTAGATAGGAGTGAATGGAGACGAATGATACTTGGGACCTGACGATCTGTTGGAGTGTGAGCAGGGTAATATTTAGTGAAGGGATTCAGGGAAACCGGTTATTTTCATATAGTCGGACTTGAGTCCTGGAAATGGGAAATACAATGCCTGCACTTTAAAGGAGGGGTTTGGGATATTGGCAGTTTGGAGGGGTATGTTGTGTATCTTTATACGTATATGCTTCTAAACTGTTGTATTCTGAGCACCTCTGCAAAAGCAGTGATAATGTGTGAGTGTGGTGAAAGTGTTGAATGATGATGAAAGTATTTTCTTTTTGGGGATTTTCTTTCTTTTTTGGGTCACCCTGCCTCGGTGGGAGACGGCCGACTTGTTGAAAAAAAAAAAAAAAAAAAAAAAGTTTACTGAGTATACCAGGAAAAGTGTATGGTAGGGTTATTACTGAAAGAATTAAGAGGCAAGACAGAATGTAGGATTGCGGATGAGCAAGGAGGTTTTAGAGTGGTAGGGGATGTGTAGATCAAGTGTTTACATTGAAGCATATATGTGAACAGTATTATTAGATAAAGGTAGGGAAGTTTTCATTGCATTTATGGATTTAGAAAAGGCATATTATAGAGTGGATAGGGGAGCAATGTGGCAGCTGTTGTAAGTATATGGAATAGGTAGTAGGTTACTAAATGCTGTAAAGAGTTTCTATGAGGACAGTGAGGCTCAGGTTAGGGTGTGTAGAAGAGAGGGGGTCTTAGACAGGGATGTGTAATGTCACCATGGTTGCTTAATATATTTATAGATGGGGTTATAAAAGAAGTAAATGCTAGGGTGTTGGGGAGAGGGGTGGGATTAAATTATGGGGAATCAAATACAAAATGGGAATTGACACAGTTACTTTTTGCTGATGATACTGTGCTTATGGGAGATTCTATAGAAAAGCTGCAAAGGTTAGTGGATGAGTTTGGGAGAGTGTGTAAAGGTAGAAAGTTGAAAGTGAACATCGAAAAGAGTAAGGTGATGTGGGTATCAAATGATTTAGATAAAGAAATATTTTATATCAAATTGGAGAGGAGTATGGAAGAAGTGAATGATTTCAGATATTTGGGAGTTGATGTGTCAGCAGATGGATATATGAAGGGTGAGGTTAACCATAAAATTGATGAAGGAAAGAAAGTGAGTGGTGCATTGAGGTATATGTGGGGACAAAAAACATTATCTTTGGAGGCAAAGAAGGGAATATATGAAAGTATAGTGGTACCAACACACTTATATGGATGTGAAGCTTGGGTTGTAAATGCTGCAGCAAGGAGGTGAGGGAGATGTTCTGTCTAAGGGCAGTGTGTGGTGTAAATATTCTGCAGAGAATTTGGAGTGTGGAAATTAGGAGAAGGTGTGGAGTTAATAAAAGTATTAGTCAGAGGGCTGAAGAGGGGTTGTTGAGGTGGTTTAGAGAGAATGGATCAAAGTAGAATGACATGTAGAGCATATAAATCTGTAGGGGAAGGAAGGCGGGGTAGGGGTTGTCCTCGAAAATGTTGGGGGGAGGGGGTAAAGGAGGTTTTGTGGGTGAGGGGCTTGGACTTCCAGCAAGCATGCATGAGCGTGTTAGGAGTGAATGGAGGCGAATGGTATTTGGGACCTGACGAGCTGTTGGAGTGTGAGCAGGGTAATATTTAGTGAAGGGATTCAGGGAAACCAGTTATTTTTATATAGCCAGACTTGAGTCCTGGAAATGGGAAGTACAATGCCTGCAATTTAAAGGAGGGGTTTGGGATATTGGCAGTTTGGAGGGATATGTTGTGTATATTTTTACGTACTATATGCTTCTAAACTGTTGTGTTCTGGGCATCTCTGTAAAAGCAGTGATTATGTATGAGTGGGGTGAAAGTGTTGAATGATGATGAAAGTATTTTCTTTTTGGGGATTTTCTCTCTTTTTGGGTCACTCTGCCTCGGTGGGAGACGGCCAACTTGTTAAAAAAAAAAAAAAAATCTTGACTGTACTCCTAGGATCAAAACTTGGTCTCACTTCTTTAATGTGATTTTCAGGTTGGACGCAAGGATGGTGGACCAATGCCAGGAGAAGATGAGCCTTTGCATGCATATGTTACAGCCAGCAATCCAGAGAGTGTTAAGAAAGCTGTTGACAGAGTGAGTTATTCTTTTTTTTTTGTGTGTGTGTGTGTGTTTGTTCATTGACAGTGCCTTGAGACTTTTATTTACCTGTGATACACCTGCAACTGATTTTGAGCATTTCTGCCCTTGCAGTTTGACCTTTGCCTATTTAACCCTTAAACGGTCCAAAGAGATCGACGTTCAAATTCGTAGTGCTACAAAAGTAGATCTACTTTTTTTTACATATTTTCAAATGTAACAAAAAAAAATGTAGATAAAAGTTTTTTTACACGATTTCAAATGTAAAACAAAAAAGATCTACATTTTTTTACATACTTTCAGATGTTGAAAAAATGTATATATATGTTTGGACCATTTAAGGGTTAACCAGATATTGCTGTTAGTTTCTTGCTAGGCCACATAAACATCAGTCTGGTTGATTTGACCCTTGACAAAGATGTCATGTCCAGTCTCTTTTTGGAGACTTCTGGAATTGTTCCAGCAGTTTCTGATATCTTGGACCTTGGATATTGATAGTATTCTCGTACTGTGCTCGGGTATCCTTGCTTTTCACTCTGTTTCAGTGTTGCATTAATGCAGTAACTTTATCATTGCATTATTGAATTGATGGAATTGTTCTGATGCATTGAGGATTAACCCTTTGACTGTTTTGGTCGTATGTATACGTCTTACGAGCCACCATTTTTGACATATATATACTCACAAATTCTAGCGGCTTCAAATCAAGCAGGAGAAAGCTGGTAGGCCCACATGCGAGAGAATGGGTCTGTGTGGTCAGTGTGCACCATATAAGAAAATCCTGCAGCATGCAGTGCATATTGAGAAAAAAAACTGACTGTTTTTTTTTTTTTTAATTAAAATACCGACTTGGTGGTCTATTTTCGTATAGTATTTATGGTTGTATCCTCGTTTTCTTGGTCTCATTTGATAGAATGGTAAACATATTATAGAGATAGAAGCGATCTTGATTATTTTTACTATGAAAAGAACCTTGAAATGGAACTCAAAGTGCGGGAAATGTTTGATTTTTGCCGATGTTCAAAAGTAAACAAATGATGTCATTTTCCAATAAATGTCCAAGTAGCCATTCTAATATGCAGTCATGAATGGGTTGACATTATTTATACAATTATTACAATATTGCAGTAGTCTGTATAACAGTAAATCTTCAATTTTTTTGTTTGAATAAAAATTCAAAATAGAAAGCAAGAGTAATACCAGAGGGGCCTGGAGACATGACTGATGAACAAAGAAAATGTTATTTTAGAGCCAGGAATGTCTGTATTGTTCATTCTGGACCCTATTTTGAAATCATAATTTTTAATATTCATGAAATTGGCTAAATTGCAAATTTTTGACCACGTCATTGGGTAGTTGAAATCAGTAAATGGGCAGTTTCTTGTACTCAATCGATAGAAAAAATGGAGTTCTAAAAAATAGCAATGAGTTTGGTTGACCATAACAATGGAATTAGCCTGAAAATAGGGCTCAAAGTGGGCGAAATCGCCTATTCGTAAATATCACCAAGGTTGCTAACTTCGCGAGAGCGTAATTCCATCAGTTTTCCATCAAATTTCTTTCTTTTGTTGTCATTACAACCGGGAAAAGATTCTATATCATTTCATAAGAATTTTTTTTTTTGGGGGGGGGGGGATTTTGTGACACCAGGAGACACCTCAGAATTTGGGGTTGCGACAGTCAAGGGGTTAAAGATGAATGTGCTTTTTTCCTTTCCCACCATAGTACTCCTCCATTGTTCAGCTCAACATAAGAACAAGAATGGAGGAGCACTGCAGCAGGCCTACTGGCCCATGCTAGGCAGGCCTTTCTCAATTCCAACCTTTTTGCCCATAATTTGTCCGAGCTGTTTTTAATGCTACCTGTGGTTTTAGCTTCAGTGACCCTTTTTGGCAATTTGTTCCATTCATCAACAACTCTATTGCTGAACTAGTATTTTCCTATCTCATTTTTATATAAAAATTGATCCAGTTTGAATGAGGGAAGACACTGAAGTACGCAGGCCGACATTAAAGAACTCAAATTAATGTATTAAAACTGGATTAGTATAGATTTGAAAAGGATATAAAGAAATTAGTACCAGTTTGGCAATAGATTTGTCAGTTTTACAGTATAACATATTTAAAAATGAGTCAGATAAGTTGTCTTTTTAAATGTGTGACCTGCATTTTTTTCAGTCTTAAAGCCCTTCCATAAACTTCCTCATTTGGAATGAATGGTCTGTTGCTGTTTCATGTCCCAAATATACTCGTGTAATTGATTTAATTCTTTCGCATCCAGATAAAGGAAATAATTCGGCAAGGTGTTGAGGTGCCAGAAGGTCAAAATGACTTGAGAAGGATGCAGCTTAGAGAGCTTGCACTTCTAAATGGCACTCTGCGTGAGAATGATGGACCAAGATGCTCCAATTGTGGATCTAATGCTCATAAATCATGGCAGGTAAGGTTTTAAAAGTACTCTTACTATACATCGAAGAAAAGTTAGAAAGTATTGTAACCCCTAACCCTTTCACTGGCTTTGCTGTACTACTACAGCTTTGAGATCAGTGTTGTGAACACTCACGTAGGCTGGTTAGTACATATAGTTATAACGGAATATATGGGAAGCACCAGGCCCGCCCTGCCTCTCTGCTCTCTATCTTAAGACTGACTCACGAATTGGGTCCTAGGGGTGAGCGGTGTTCAAAAACTGCTATGGTCAGCTGTAACATCAGTGAATAACAGCGATTCACACAGACGGTTGGTAGTGAGTCATACTACTGGTAACTGGTTACTGGTACTACTGGGAACTGATACTACCGAGACGTGCTCAGCTCAATCAGATGAGCTGTGAGTGGTAAATTTGAGCCTAGATATGGGAAAATAGCTTTATGTGGTAAGTGTGCACCATACAAAAAAAATATTGCCGCATGCAGTGCATAATGATTAAAAAAAAAAAATGCGACTTTTTGGTTTACAACAGCGACTTTGCGATGTATTTTCTTATGGGTTTTTATGGTTGCATTCTTGGTTTCTTGGTTTCACTTCATAGAATGGAAGATATATTACAGAAATAGAGATGATTTTGATTGGTTTCAGGACTGAAAATAGCTTGAAATTGAGCTTAAAGTAGCAGAAATGTTTGATTTTTGCCGATATTCAAGAGTAAACAAATCACATCACTCGTCCAATACACATTCAACTAGTGGGTCTAATATGCGTTCATGAAAGCGCTGATAGTATTTATACTATTATTACAATATTGCATAACAGTAAATCTTCTATTTTTGTGTGAATAAAAATTCTTTGTGAAAAAAAATAAAAGTGGAATTCATATGTAAAGCCTGGGAATGTAACTAATGAACAGAGGAAATGTTATTTTAGTGCCAGGAATGCCTGCATTGTTTATTCTGGACCCTGAAAATTTTGAAATTTGTATGAAATTGGCTAAATTACCAATTTCTGATCACTATTGGGTACTTGAAGTAGTTGATTGAGTGGTTTTTTGTGCTTAGGTGATAGTTGATAAAATAGTGAACATACTAGTGAAATAGCTAAGAATTTGATCTGCTGGAACAGTGTAATTAGCCTAAAATAGGACTTGGCAAAATCACCAGTGTGTAAATATTGCCGACATAGCAAAATTCACGAAAGCGTAATTTCATAAACTTTCCATCAAATTTCATGCTTTTTGTTTTATAACCTTCAGAAAAAGATTCTCTACCATTTCATAGGAAAAAGTAATTTATTTTTTTAATTCTTGGAAGCTGTGGACAAGTTTCAGATAAGGGGTCTGGACAGTGAATGGGTTAAAATGTGTCCAACATCCTTGTACGCAGCTGTCGACTGTGTGTCCAGCATACTAGTATGTACAGTTTTTTTTTGTACCTTCAAATCTGCCACCTGCCAATATTTTTTACTACGTCACAACTCTCTGGGTCTTTTACAATCTCTTCATTTTTTCAACACAGTAGACGTATCCCACTGAGGCAGGGTGACCCAAAAAGAGAAATGAAAGTTTTTCTTCTTAAATTTAGTAATTTATATAGGAAAAGGGGTTACTAGCCCCTTACTTGCAGCAATTTAGTTGCCTCTTATGACATGCATGGCTTACAGAGGAAGAATTCTGTTCCACTTTCCCATGGACAACTTCTTCATACCCCTGAAAAAACTCTTAATGCCAGGAGGGTCTACACAATGCATCATGGTTAATTAAACAAGTGATTTCTGTGTCTTTGACACACTAGTACACCTAGCTAGCATAGGTAATCAATGAAATCCGTTGTTCCACCACCAGCTTCCATCAGCAAACAGGTGCGTAAATGGTATAAAATGACTTGTTCATTCCAAATTAAATACAGTTTCAGGATACTAACAATAGAATTCAGCCACAAAACACATTAAGTAGATTTAACCCACTAAAGTCAGTGTGACTTATTTCCTTGTTTTGATGAGTGTTACGCCTTGAAACAATTATAATATCATAGGACATTGTTGTAAATGTTTTACAGTAGTCTGGAAAGCTCACAGATGTTATGGACATAAAATGTATATGTAATTCAAGATCTTCCCTCAATTTTTTTTTTTTAAACACTGGTCATCTTCCACTGAGGTAGGGTGACCCAAAAAAAGAACACTTTCACCATTATTCTCTGCTGTCTTGCCAGAAGGGCAGGCACTTCAGTTTAGATGCCCCTCCGAGCTGCAAATATCCCCATCCCTCATTCAGAGTGCAGGCCCTGTTCTTCCCACCTCTAGGACATGCTCACACTCCAATAACTCATCATGTCTCAAAAACTGTGTGCCTCCACTCCTGTCTGACACACACACACGCACACGCACACGCGCACACACACACACACACACACACACACACACACACACACACACACACACACACACACACACACACACACACACACACACACACACACACACACACACACACTCTCACACACACACACACACACACACACACACACACACACACACGTGCGTACGTACGTACGTCTGCTTGATGTCCAAGTACTCTTGCACACAAAACCTAGGATAACCCAGTATAGTCAAGCATTGTGACTTATCTCCATGGTTTGAGGAGTATTGCACCTTGAAACTGAAATAATAATTCTTGTACACAATATTAGAAAACCAAAATAGTTAATTATTTCACTAATATATACTGTATTTTCCAAGTGGAGCAATGTCTGGCTAAGCATTTCCCCCATGTTTGAAGTACTAAAATTCTTTGAAACATACCTAATATCATAAGAAACTAGTGAACATGTTAGACAGTTAAAAACATTTAAAAAAACTGAAAAATAATTATAATTTGGTATCGATGAATTATAAAATG
This sequence comes from Cherax quadricarinatus, assembly GCF_038502225.1. Taxonomy (NCBI): domain Eukaryota; kingdom Metazoa; phylum Arthropoda; class Malacostraca; order Decapoda; family Parastacidae; genus Cherax; species Cherax quadricarinatus. The sequence goes on from NC_091358.1 coordinate 772,083, forward strand.
TACATACATATCACTGGCGCATTTACACCACTGTTGGTGATTGATAATTTTTCTGCAAACTTCAGCATAATATATTAAGTTTTTATTAGATTCCACTTATCTTAGTCTTATTCGATTCAGAAAAATGTGTGCTTTCATTCAATATTTTTTTTTTTTGCCGATAGGAATTTCTTTTCAGGTATGCCACAGTTTAGGGGTTAAGGCTTATACATTTCCACTAAAGTAAAAAAAAAAAAATTTGTAAATAATGTTGATTTCCTGAATTATTGCTTTTGTTTAATTAACTTTTTGGTCAAACTAGGCTCATACTACTATTTTACTTTTCAGTGCCCAGACAAGCCAAATGTAACAAACAACGTAGTGTGCACAAGTTGTGGTGGAACAGGTCATATTGCCAAAGATTGTCGGCAGCGACGTGGTCCTGGTGCTCCTGCATCTGTTGATAGGCAAAAGATAGATGAAGAATATATGTCTCTTATGGCAGAATTGGGTGAAGGTCCTCCGCCTCCTCAAAATAATGATCGAAATAGTAATCGACAGACAGCCACTCCAACCACCAGGAGTCTCTTTGATCGTCCACAAGGGGCTCCACGTCCTCTAATGGGCCCACCACCTCGTTCGGAACCCCAGACAAATGTGAATAATCAGTTCAGCAGCAGTAATCCAAACCAGGGAGGAATGAATCAACAGAATTCTTGGAATTCAAATCAGATGGGAGGACAAGGTGGTCCACGCCCCTTGTTGGCAAATAATAGTAATGGTCCTCCTAATCTGAATCATCCACCTCCAGGAATGCCATGGCAACAGCAACAGCAGCAACAGCAACAACAACAGTCACAGCAACAACAGGGCACAAACAGCTTCCAGGGTGTACCACCCCCAAATTTGCTGCAGGCACCACCACCACCACCACCACCCACAACACAGAATGGACAGCAGCAGCAACAGCAGCCAGGTTGGATGGGTCAGGCTCCACCTGGCCCACCAGGTGGTCCGCAGGGTCCTCAAGGCCCAGGAAATCATGGTGGCCCCCATGGTGGGCCACCAAATGGTCCACATGGACCTCATGGAGGCCCTCATGGTGGGCCTCATGGAGGACCACATGGAGGGCCACATGGAGGTCCTCATGGAGGTCCTCATGGAGGTCCTCATGGAGGCCCTCATGGTGGGCCACATGGTGGACCTCATGGAGGACCACCACATGGTCCCCCTCCACAAATGAATCACTGGCAAGGACCTCCTCCAGGTCCTCACCATGGGCCTCCTGGAATGGGTTGTCCTCCTCCTGGACCAGTACCACCACCCCGCCCAGTGGGACCACCCCCAGGGTGGGGTTGGAATGGTCCACCACAGCCAGTTGGCCCACCTCCTCCCCCCCCTCCTGGAGGCCCTGGAGGTCCTGGTGGACCTGGGGGACCAGGGGGACCTGGGGGCCCTGGGGGCCCTGGACCCAGGGGACCAGGTGGTGTCGATTTGGGAGCCCTCCTCTCAGCCCCACCACCACCACCTCCATCGTAGATACTTTCCTACAGCAGTACAAATGATCCCCTGCCACTGATTAATGCCTGCTCAAGGAATCAAATTCTTTGTAGCTGTACAGACTTATGCATATATGTACAAGTATTTAAAAGGATGGACAGTGGCTCCTCACTTTCAACTTCATTCCATAATGAGGTCTATTACTGGGAGTACGGAACATTTAATGGTGTCTTAGTGGATGTTCATATGGTAGGATGACTAATGTTAAGACTTTTTTATTGTACAAATCTTTTTATGAATGAATATTAACCCCTCAGATTATTATTGTTCATGTAAAGTGCTGTGCCCTAGTTAGGTCATTCAAGCCTAATTAAATTTATGATTATTTAGAATTTTCATGCTAGAATAGTAAATCATCTGTCCAGGGGAAAATATTTTTGGTACTGTGTGCTATGTCTCATTGAAGTGTTGTAGTTTGATGATGAACTCGTATGACCTATCTTAAAATACAAAACTGCATAAGGCACTTGTTTTGGATGGAATGCTGGATGCATAGGTACTACAGGTTGGTAATCTTCAAAAATAATCCATACAGATTGTTTTGCAGTGTAGTGATGCTTATCCTGTTTGAAGTTATGCTCTAAGAAAAATTAATGAAAGGTTGAGCATTTCTTGCTGTAAATTTAAGGTGCAATGGACATTTTTTAAGTGACTAGGTGGAAAATTATATTTCATGAGATGTCAAAACTAAGTAAGGGAAGAAAAATTTATGATTGTATGAAATATTTTTTTTCAATTGTATTAATATACAGTTGACCCTTGAACAACACTGGGGTTAGGGGCACTGACCTCCTGCAGTCAAAAATCTGCATATAATTTTTGACTGCACAAAAACTTAACTACTAATGGTCTACTGTTGACTGGAGGCCTTACCGATAACATAAATAGTCAATTAGTACATATTTTATATGTTGTGTGTAATATATACTGTATTCTTAAAATAAGGTAAGCTGGAGAAAAGAATAATGTTAAGAAAATCATAATTAAGAGAAAATACATTTACAATACTGAATTTATTGATATCTTAAGTTTACATAATCTGTTTACATGATGAATTGTCTTGTCTGTCAGTACATATATCATTATTGTCTTAATGATACAAAACACTGTATACATATTGCTAGACAAAAATGAAAAGATAATTTGAAAAAGAAATTCATATTTATTTATAATTTAATATTGCATCTTTATATATGTTGACACTTCTCTCAACTGCGAGTGGAACATGTATGAGCTGTAATAATATAATACAGCCTCTCCTCGCTTAGCAATGTACTCGTTTACCGATGACTCGGAGTCACGACGGGCTCTCAGACCAGTATGCATACCTAAATAATGTATGTATATTAGAGCTGATTTCCTCTATTCTGTGGCTTAGCACTTCTTTTTGATTATAATAATAATCCTCTATTCTGTTTATTACAGTATACAGTACACTATTGTATAAACATTTAAAAATGTTATGAATGGTGTAAAGGTGACATTAAAACAATATCAAGATGGTTGACACAAACCCACTACGATTATAGTGTGTAAGTCCGACGACTCGGACTTACAACGGGCTTTCTGACCAGTATGCATACCTAAATTATGTATATTAGAGCTGATTCTCTATTCTGTTTATTACAATATACAGTACACTATTGTATAAAAATTTAAAAATATACTCGAAAAATTATAAATGGTGCAAAGGTCTCAGGAATGGAACTCCGTTGTTAAGTGAGGAGAGGTTGTATTTTATTTTTTTATTAACATGCTGACTGTTTCCCATTGAGGCAGGGTGACCCAAATAAGAAGAAACACTTTCATCATTGTTTATTCCATCACTGTCTTTCCAGAGGTGTGCCTACACTAGAGTTAAAAAAAAAAGACTGCAACATATCAACACCCCTCCTTCAGAGTGAAGGCACTGTACTTCCCACGTTCAGGACTCAAGTCCAGTTTGCCAGTTTCCATGAATCTCTCTATAAATGTTATTTTGCTCACACTCCAACAGCATGTCGAAGTCATAAAACCATTTGTCTCCATTCACTCTTATCTAACACTGGTTTAGCGCTTCTTTTTTATTATAATAATAATCTAACACGCACACGTGCTGGAAGTCTAAGCCCCTCGCATACAAAACCTGCTTTACCCCCTACTGTGGCTTCCTTCCACTGCAGATTTGTATGCTCTCCAAATCATTCTATTTCATTCTGGCCTCTGAATGTTTGAACCACCTCAACAACCCCTCAGCCCTCTGGATAACACTTAGTAACCCTGCACCACCCCCTAATTTCCAAACTACAGATTCTCATTATATTCAAACTGCATTTTGCCCTCAGATACATTATTATATTGACCCTTGTGGGTTTAGCATTTAATTATGATTATAATTATATTCAGTGGGGAAGTGGAAAAGAAGTATTCCTCTGTAAACTGTGTGTGTTGTAAGAGGTGGCTAAAATGCTGGGAGCAAGGGGCTAGTAACCCCCTTTTGTATAAATTACTAAATTTAAAAAGAACTTTAATTTTTCTTTTTAGGTCACCCTGCCTTGGTGGGATAAGACCAGTTCCTTTTAAAAAAATATAATGTGATCCTTTATTGACAACATTTCCGAAACGTTGTCAATAAAGGATCACGTTATACTGCTTAAGTGTTCGTATTTCCATTGTGTCGGTATTTTATACCATTTATTTAAAAAAAAAAAAAAAATTGCATCATTGTGTTTACCTTTCTCAACTGTGACTGGAACATGTACGATCAGTAATAATAAATTATTACGTATATTATATGTATTATATTGAAAAAATCCGTGTATAAATGGATCCATGCAGTTCAAATCCATGTTGTTGTTGGGTCAACTGTAGTAAAAAAAAATATAAAATATTTTAAGTTACAATGTAAATAAAGCACTGACAAAGATTACTGTGTTTGATTAAAACTTTAAATTTTCTCATGGTTCTTTTCAATTTGGATAATGAATTAGTATTAATGAAAAATGATTTAACTCTGTAGGGTAATTTATTACTACAAAGAATGCTTGACCCTATTTATCAAGAACTGGAGTTATGCTTTCCTCTTCATTCAAGGAAGGTGTCCTGATACTGATGGGCTCTATGCAGAGAATTTTAACTCCCCTCTCAAAGGAGGTTCCTTGATCTAGGGAATTTGATCTGTGCTCCAGTTCCCTGAACCGAGCCTGAATGAATTCCATACCATTCTCCCCAGGCATTGTATAATCCCTAAGGGTTTAGCACTCCCCATAATAACACTAACCAACCTTCTGTTCTGTATGATCCCTATAAGCACCTGTAGGGGCCATGAAGTGCCTGAGGAATGCGAGGCAATTAGGTCTGATACAAGGAAGGGGAGGGTAAGTTCAATTCCTTGGATCAAAAGCCCTTCACTGGCATCAAGGCACCTCTTAAAGGACAGAAAACAGATAAACTTCAGACAACATTTGCCCTCAAGGTGACAGTGCAGGAGGGTAGCCAAGTATAAATTTCTATTAGGGAAAGATGTAGTGCTGTATCCTTGTGGCTTAGCGCTTCTTTTTTATTATAATAATAATAATGTAGTGCTGTATGACCCTCGTGGGTTCAGCACTTCGATTGTACTAAAAATATTAGGGAAAGAATGCACTTTGCATTTCCTCCAGTGTTGTATATTATTTATGGGAGCACAAAATCCATGAGAGGCATACAGCACTTGAGGAAATGGGAAGCAATCAGATTCTATCCAAGGAAAGGGAGATGAGGACCAATTTCTTGGATTATAAAGGACTTTAAGGGGCCATTGCTGTACAACTATGGAAGAGTTTACATTTAAAGCCTATCAACTGCACATGGACATTGCTGTTTTATACATTAACCTGGCACCATCAATCAAGACTACTTTAAAACCTAAAATTGACTAAATAAAAATGTGTGTCCACCATGAGATATACAAGGGTGTATATTTCCTGTACTGAAATACATACCACCTCTTGCCTTATACAGGTCAAACACAACCTGGACTGTGCATGTACCTAAGGACAATATTGCCATGTAGAATGCAATCTGTCGAATGATAGTTTTTGTGAATATCCTTTCAGAAGTGGATGCCTTGATGCCAGTGAAAGGCTATTGAGGCAAGAAATTGTAGCTACCTTTCCCTTCCTTGAATCAAACCCAATTACTTACCACCTTTGTGAGTATACACTACTAAAACTAAATAGTAATAATGTAAAATGTTAACTAACGCTTGCTGAACAGCGGTGTATGACCCTTGTGGGTTTAGCGCATAGTTTTTATTGTAGTAATAATAACACTTTCTGAGGATCAAGGTGAAGATACAAACTGGTGAAGGCATGTGGAAGTTAATTTTTATATTTAATGTGAATCAGCTTAAGTTTGCACTGTGAATACCTACAAGCACTTGATCTGGAAAAACCAAGCACTGTATGACTTGTGGGTTTAGTGCTTAGTTTATGATTATAATAATAATCTGGAGAAAGCTTTTCTCACTGATGAAACAGTAACCACCTGCCCTCCAAGGAAAGATTAAACAAAAAAAGTGTAGATGACTATGAGACTAGTCTACAACTTAAAATCAAACTGGCATAAATGTACATTATAACTTAAAATCTCTTTTTTATGTTATTAAGAAATTACAATTTGTTCAATTAAACTGAGCAGTTTAAAGAAATAAAACAATAATCCTAGAGCACAAAACTGGAGTGCAGAATAAAATTGGTACACAAATCTGCTTAATCCGTTATCATTAGTAGAGCACAGTATCCCGTAATGAAATTCTCATTTCAGACATTCAATAACTTGTCAAGAGTGTACTTCACTTTCAACAGAAAAGTCACAATATTTTCAAAATACACTAAGATTTTTTCCATGAGCTCATTGAAATTCAATTAATTTCCAAACTGAACATGAAGGAAATCCATTAAACCAAAAAAAAAAAACAAAAAAAAAAACAATCCCTGTGGTAACTGAAAACAAAAGAAAGCATGTTTGGTTATGCTAAATACCATGGTGTTTATTTGCATGAATCATATACTGCCTCTACATTCAGTGATTTGCACCACCTGCCTACTTCACACATTAATGTTTGGATTAGATACCTAAGGATAAGCCAGAATGACAAGGCTGTAAAGTGATAATCATACCAGATGTCTGTTCATCATAATGCTGATCTGGAGTAGACTCTTTTTCATTATTGGCTGAATCCTCACTGGGATTATGCAAACCAAAATCTGTACACATAGATTCCATGGGTACATCCCCATTAGTTGTTGACTGCCTGGCAGATGCTGCTTCTGCATCAATCACCTCAATCTGTTTTTCCTTTGGATTACAGACTGGAGTTTCTTTTTGGAAGGATGTGCTTGAGGAACCTTCTGAAGGAATACCTCCATCTGATATGGCAAGTTCGAATAAGTCCAGAGAGTCATTGTTCTGACTTCTAGTGTGGCTTGCATTAATTCTCTGTGCATCATTAGTTGATACTGACTGAGTATCATGTAATTCAGGAAGTTTTGGTTCCTGGTGAGGTTCATGCTGCTCCTCATGTACACATTCATTTATGTCTTGAGGCAGATCTTGCTGCGTGTCCTGTGGCATACTTGTGTGGAGAGTCTGGGATAAATATTTTTGTGCTTCAATACCTTGAGCTATTTTCTGTTTCACTTGTTCTTCACCTTGTACACACATGGAGAACATCTCCCTCATGAGGGGATCATGCAGAGTTGACAGTTCCACAGTCAGCATAGCACAGTTTACTGGAAAAGATTAAGTAAGTTTTTATTCAGGCAAAGGTACACATCATACATAGCAGTATATGTGTTGATGGTAATGTTATATACTACTCATATTCTGTAAAAGATGGTAATGTTATATACTACTCATATTCTGTAAAAGATGGTAAATGTTAAATACTGATATTAAGAATAGCCCACTAATTCAACATTAATATTATATTATTAATAATGCATAATACTAAGAGAAGCCTACTTGCTTAACATTATTTTTAAGTTGTAAATTTTGAAAAAAAAAACAAACAGTATCTGAAAGGATACTGTTATGGTTTTTCAGAGTAGTGTAACAACTTACTGAATCAAAAGATGCAGCCAGTGCTACAAACATTAGAAAATTTAAAAAAGTAATATAAATGGCCGAAGACTAAGTTAGTTTATTCAGGTATACACAAATACAGTTACACAGATAATCATAAATAGCAGCATATGTGTAGAGAACCCAGGATAACCCAAAACAGTCACACAGTCATGACAAAAAAGTCTTGACACCACAAGAATGGTTCAGTTCTTGCAGCTACAAATAGTGTGTGATTACACCAGGTAATATATGTACTGACCTCTCTGTTGGTAAAGTTTGTGTTCAGCAATTCTAATTTGTCTGACAGTGTCGTCGAGGCTGTAGAGAGCCTTCTCAGTGGTGTCTGGTGTCATATCTGAGTTACCCTGCACAAGCACGTCATCGTCCTCTCCCTGACACTCAGTCATTTTTTTTTTGTCCTGCAAAGAAATGGTGTGTTAAATTCTAAGCCCATGAGCTGCAACTCATAGAGGTTGTATATCACCTATAGACCACTATGCAAAAATACATCTCTTGGTGAATACCTTCAGTATTAAAAAAAATCGCCATGAAGATACATAGTTGACACTTTATAATGTACAATGAGTATTTTAAAAATAAAAAAAAACATGCAATGCATAACCAATAAAACAAACAACCCAAGAAACCTAACAAAACTGACCTAACCAACTCTATTTATAATAAATAAATAAATAAATAAATAAATAAATATATATATATATATATATATATATATATATATATATATATATATATATATATATATATATATATATATATATATATATACATTATATTATTTCCACACACTGGTAGTCTCCCACCAAGGAAAGGTGACCCGACAAAAAACACTTGCACCATCATTCACACTAACACTGTCTTGTCATAGGCGCACAAATACGACAGTACAGATGTCCTTCTGAACAGCAAATATCCTCACTCTAATACATCCAGGGTAACAAGTAATTCAGATAAGATAGTGTGACCAGCCGGGGATCGAACCCGGATCAGCCTCCAGGGAAGCTGAACCCCAGACACCTCAGCACACACATATTCATGGGAGAGTGCTAAACCTGTACGGGGCATACAGCACCTGGAGGAATGGGGAGCAACTGAGTGAAAGGGTCGATCCAAGGAACGGAAGGACAAGGCCCAATTCCTTGGATCAAGAGCAATTAACCAGCCATCTCAAGATTTCATAAAAATAATTACGAATTCCAGCGCTGTAGCACACTAATAATAACTTCAACAACAGTTACAACAATAGTTACACTCAACTAACAAGTTCTAAACTTCCTTTCACAGGGAAAATGTCAAAAAAAAGTATAGAAAAAAATTCGCCAGATCTTCACTCGCTGTCAACAGTCACTTGTTCTTCCCATCATTCTAAAATAAACTTTTTTTTTAACTGATTTTTTTTCTTTACCCTAAAATTCTAGTAGAATAATTAACCATGTATTCTTCGGAATTTAAGAAAAACGTAATTAATGCTAAATTCAATTAATTCATAAGTTTTCAGTCGAAACATTCATAATTGTCTTATATTATTATTATTATTATTATTATTATTATTATTATTATTATTATTATTATTATTATTATTATTATTATTATTATTATTATTATTATTATTATTATAATTAATGTTATTAATATTATGACACATTCACAAAAGTGCTAAACCCGTACTACCTATGAATAATTACGGTCATCAATCTTACGTTCTTTATCTCTTCTTAAAATAAATTCCTCTATAATAAAGATAACTTTATTGCCTAAGGTAGACACAGTAGAGTTACACTAGCGGGTTAACAATAATATTTTTGTTATAGAGAAATATTCTATTCCTGGGACTCTCATTATATCCCTGGAACTCTCATTTTATCCCTGGGACTCTCATTCTATCCCTGGGACTCTCATTCTATCCCTGGGACTCTCATTCTATCTCTGGGACTCTCATTCTATCTCTAGGACTCTCATTCTATCCCTGGGACTCTCATTCTATCTCTGGGACTCTCATTCTATCCCTGGAACTCTCATTCTATCCCTGGGTCTCTCATTCTATCTCTGGGACTCTCATTCTATCCCTGGAACTCTCATTCTATCCCTGGGACTCTCATTCTATCCCTGGGACTCTCATTCTATCCCTGGGACTCTCATTCTATCCCTGGGACTCTCATTCTATCCCTGGGATTCTCATTCTATCCCTGGGACTCTCATTCTGCAAGTGCTATGGATCTCATCACACATTGGATTACTCCTTCATGATAAAGTTGATATGTTAGCCAAGAAGAGTACCCAGAAGGAGAATGTAGAATATAACTTTGGTATAACTGTGTCTAGCATTAGGAATAATATTAGGAGAGAAGTAAATAATGAAAATGATTGTTATAGGAATGCAGTTAGAAGCCTGAGTAGATCTATAACTCACTATGATAACATGAACGTAGATAAGTATGTTTATGGAGCAACTTGCAATGTGAACACTGACTGATGTTGTAGTGGCCAGGCTTAGGCTTGGTTACAAGTACTGACTGATATTGTAGTGGCCAGGCTTAGGCTTGGTTACAAGTACTGACTGATGTTGTAGTGGCCAGGCTTAGGCTTGGTTACAAGTATTGACTGATGTTGTAGTGGCCAGGCTTAGGCTTGGTTACAAGTACTGACTGATGTTGTAGTGGCCAGGCTTAGGCTTGGTTACAAGTACTGACTGATGTTGTAGTGGCCAGGCTTAGGCTTGGTTACAAGTACTGACTGATGTTGTAGTGGCCAGGCTTAGGCTTGGTTACAAGTATTGACTGATGTTGTAGTGGCCAGGCTTAGGCTTACCTCCTGGAGTTTACCTAGAGTTACTCCTGGAGTTTACCTGGAGAGAGTTTCGGGGGTCAATGCCCCCGCGGCCCGGTCTGTGACCAGGCCTCCTGGTGGATCAGCGCCTGATCAACCAGGCTGTTGCTGCTGGCTGCACGCAAACCAACGTACGAGCCACAGCCCGGCTGATCAGGAACTGACTTTAGGTGCTTGTCCAGTGCCAGCTTGAAGACTGCCAGGGGTCTGTTGGTAATCCCCCTTATGTGTGCTGGGAGGCAGTTGAACAGTCTCGGGCCCCTGACACTTATTGTATGGTCTCTTAACGTGCTAGTGACACCCCTGCTTTTCATTGGGGGGATGGTGCATCGTCTGCCAAGTCTTTTGCTTTCGTAGTGAGTGATTTTCGTGTGCAAGTTCGGTACTAGTCCCTCTAGGATTTTCCAGGTGTATATAATCATGTATCTCTCCCTCCTGCGTTCCAGGGAATACAGGTTTAGAAACCTCAAGCGCTCCCAGTAATTGAGGTGTTTTATCTCCGTTATGCGCGCGTGAAAGTTCTCTGTACATTTTCTAGGTCGGCAATTTCACCTGCCTTGAAAGGTGCTGTTAGAGTGCAGCAATATTCCAGCCTAGATAGAACAAGTGACCTGAAGAGTGTCATCATGGGCTTGGCCTCCCTAGTTTTGAAGGTTCTCATTATCCATCCTGTCATTTTTCTAGCAGATGCGATTGATACAATGTTATGGTCCTTGAAGGTGAGATCCTCCGACATAATCACTCCCAGGTCTTTGACGTTGGTGTTTCGCTCTATTTTGTGGCCAGAATTTGTTTTGTACTCTGATGAAGATTTAATTTCCTCATGTTTACCATATCTGAGTAATTTAAATTTCTCATCGTTGAACTTCATATTGTTTTCTGCAGCCCACTGAAAGATTTGGTTGATGTCCGCCTGGAGCCTTGCAGTGTCTGCAATGGAAGACACTGTCATGCAGATTCGGGTGTCATCTGCAAAGGAAGACACGGTGCTGTGGCTGACATCCTTGTCTATGTCAGATATGAGGATGAGGAACAAGATGGGAGCTAGTACTGTGCCTTGTGGAACAGAGCTTTTCACCGTAGCTGCCTCGGACTTTACTCTGTTGACGACTACTCTCTGTGTTCTGTTAGTGAGGAAATTATAGATCCATCGACCGACTTTTCCTGTTATTCCTTTAGCGCGCATTTTGTGCGCTATTACGCCATGGTCACACTTGTCGAAGGCTTTTGCAAAGTCTGTATATATTACATCTGCATTCTTTTTGTCTTCTAGTGCATTTAGGACCTTGTCGTAGTGATCCAGTAGTTGAGACAGACAGGAGCGACCTGTTCTAAACCCATGTTGCCCTGGGTTGTGTAACTGATGGGTTTCTAGATGGGTGGTGATCTTGCTTCTTAGGACCCTTTCAAAGATTTTTATGATATGGGATGTTAGTGCTATTGGTCTGTAGTTCTTTGCTGTTGCTTTACTGCCCCCTTTGTGGAGTGGGGCTATGTCTGTTGTTTTTAGTAACTGAGGGACGACCCCCGTGTCCATGCTCCCTCTCCATAGGATGGAAAAGGCTCGTGATAGGGGCTTCTTGCAGTTCTTGATGAACACAGAGTTCCATGAGTCTGGCCCTGGGGCAGAGTGCATGGGCATGTCATTTATCGCCTGTTCGAAGTCATTTGGCGTCAGGATAACATCGGATAGGCTTGTGTTAATCAAATTTTGTGGCTCTCTCATAAAAAATTCATTTTGATCTTCGACTCTCAGTCTGGTTAGCGGCTTGCTAAAAACTGAGTCATATTGGGACTTGAGTAGCTCACTCATTTCCTTGCTGTCATCTGTGTAGGACCCATCTTGTTTAAGTAGGGGCCCAATACTGGGCGTTGTTCTCGATTTTGATTTGGCATAGGAGAAGAAATACTTTGGGTTTCTTTCGATTTCATTTATAGCTTTTAGTTCTTCCCGCGATTCCTGACTCCTAAAGGATTCTTTTAGCTTTCTCTGACCAGTGTCTCCCTGCGCATTTCAGATATATTGACCTCTTTTAGCCGCTCTGTTATTCTTTTCCGTCGCCTGTAAAGGGAGCGCCTGTCTCTTTCTATTTTACATCTACTCCTCCTTTTTCTTAGAGGAATAAGCCTTGTGCATACATCGAGTCCACCGAGTTAATCTGTTCTAGGCATAAGTTTGGGTCTGTGTTGCTTAGTATATCTTCCCAGCTTATATCGGTTAGGACTTGGTTTACTTGGTCCCACTTTATGTTTTTGTTATTGAAGTTGAATTTGGTGAATGCTCCCTCGTGACTAGTCTCATTTTGTCGGTCTGGGGCTCCTCGCATACATGTCTGAACCTCAATTATGTTGTGATCTGAGTATATTGTTTTTGATATGGTGACATTTCTTATCAGATCATCATTGTTAGTGAAAATGAGGTCTAGTGTATTCTCCAGTCTAGTAGGCTCTATTATTTGCTGGTTTAAATTGAATTTTGTGCAGAGATTTAAAAGCTCGTGTGAGTGTGAGTTTTCATCAGAGCTGCCTCCTGGTGTTATTTCTGCAACAATATTATTTGCTATATTCCTCCATTTTAGGTGCCTTAAGTTGAAATCCCCCAGGAGCAAGATGTTGGGTGCAGGAGCTGGAAGATTTTCCAGACAGTGGTCAATTTTTAACAGCTGTTCCTGGAATTGCTGGGATGTTGCATCCGGAGGCTTGTAGACTACCACAATGACTAGGTTTTGGTTCTCGACCTTTACTGCTAAAACTTCCACTACATCGTTTGAGGCATTAAGCAGTTCTGTGCAAACAAGTGACTCTGCAATGTACAGGCCAACCCCCCCCTTTTGCCTGTTCACTCTGTCACATCTGTATAGGTTGTAACCTGGGATCCATATTTCATTGTCCAAGTGATCCTTTATGTGGGTCTCAGTGAAAGCCGCGAACATTGCCTTTGCCTCTGCAAGCAGTCCACGGATGAAAGGTATTTTGTTGTTTGTTGCTGGCTTTAGACCCTGTATATTTGCAAAGAAGAATGTTATCGGACTGGTGGTATTGTTGGTACTGGGGGGGGATTTTTTTTCCGGCATTAGTATCTGTATCTGTTGGTTTGGAGTGGAGGCCATCGACTGTGGTTCCACTCCAGGAATGACTGGATTTGGTGTACGATTTCTGCCATTTCCTGCCAGTTTTTTTTCCTTCCTGGCACTAAAAAACCTGTCCCTCTTGAGTGGCTGTGGCTACCCAGGTTTTCCCATGGCCTGGATGTTTTGTATCTTTTTGTCCCCTTTAGATGGTATGCCTGGCAATTTAAGTTATAGCACAGTCTTTCCTGTACTGAAGAGGTACACATTTCAGGGTGAAAAAGCTTACAGGAAGGGAGTTTGCATTTTCCTGTTGTCATATGGGCATGGCATTTTCTAGGGTGGTCATAGTTGCACGTCCCATCTGTTTTTCCAGATTTCCCATGCCAGCAGATACCAAGTGCATAGTATGTGCACAGGCTTGGTTTCCGCTTGCCTTGGGTTTCTGTGACTGTATTCCCTGTTGGTGCATGTTTCCCTGTCTTACTTCTATCCTCCCTAGCACCAACAATGGAGCTCCCACCAGTTGTTTTTGGTAATTTATCCTCACTATTGCTAGTGGAGTCCTCTTGTTTGCTATTTCCTGCGGTATTTCTTGTTTGCAATATTGGTTTTATCTTATCTTTGACTACACTTGTTTCCCTACTATGGCTCCTGTCCCCTATGAGGTCATTTATATGTATTCCTTCCTGCGTATAATTCCCGACTACCTGGACAAAATCTCCAGCTTCACCATTACTGTCTCCCAGGACAGTATCTCCAGCTTCACCATTTCTGTCTCCCAGGACAGCACCTCCAGCTTCACCATTACTGTCTCCCAGGACAGTATCTCCAGCTTCACCATTTCTGTCTCCCAGGACAGCACCTCCAGCTTCACCATTACTGTCTCCCAGGACAGCACTATCAGCCCCACATTTACTGACTACCAGGACTTCATCTCCAGCGTTACAGTTTCTGACTACATGGCCAGTATCAAGGGCAGTACCATTCAGCCCAGACTTTTTATGTTCCCATCTGTTGTAGAAAGCTTCCAGGTTTTCTATGAAAGCAGCTTTGATGTTGTCCTCTTTTAATACCCTTGTGATTTTAGTCCACAGATTTTCCTCATTTGGGCATACCCAGAAACACTTCTCTGTTTTAATACTGCTTGTAGCTAGTTCTGGGATATCTGCACAAGGGGCGTGACACCAATTTCCACAAAAATGACTGACTGACTGATGTTGTAGTGGCCAGGCTTAGGCTTGGTTACAAGTACTGACTGATGTTGTAGTGGCCAGGCTTAGGCTTGGTTACAAGTACTGACTGATGTTGTAGTGGCCAGGCTTAGGCTTGGTTACAAGTACTGACTGATGTTGTAGTGGCCAGGCTTAGGCTTGGTTACAAGTACTGACTGGTGTTGTAGTGGCCAGGCTTAGGCTTGGTTACAAGTACTGACTGATGTTGTAGTGGCCAGGCTTAGGCTTGGTTACAAGTACTTCTGGCAGTTTGGGAGACACACAGATAATGATCAAACTAAATGTAAATTATGGGATCAGGCATATGGTCACTCTCTTGAACACTATGTGCTTAATTGTCCACTTATTGAGGAATACAGAGACAGACAGTATAATAACCTATGTGACATGTCAAGATATCTTATTAATGAAAATAAGATACCAGATATACTAAGCAAATTTCCTAAATTTGCTTGAAACAGATAAGTGAACTATAGATATGTAGATATAAATCCATATGTATTCCTGTTAACCCTTTGGGGCCTATTTCCTAGGCCTTTTGTGTATCCATATGCTCTCGCGCTACCGTCCACAGGATGGATATGGGGTGCACAATAAACTAGCCGCTTCGGTGGCAAAATCTAAATCTTAATCTATCCCTGGAACTCTCATTCTATCCCTGGGACTCTCATTCTATCCCTGGGACTCTCATTCTATCCCAGGGACTCTCATTATATCCCTGGGACTCTCATTCTATCCCTGGGACTCTCATTCTATCTCTGGGACTCTCATTCTATCCCTGGGACTCTCATCCTATCCCTGGGATTCTCATTCTATCCCTGGGACTCTCATTCTATCCCTGGGACTCTCATTCTATCCCTGGGACTCTCATTCTATCCCAGGGACTCTCATTATATCCCTGGGACTCTCATTATATCCCTGGAACTCTCATTCTATCCCTGGGACTCTCATTCTATCCCTGGGACTCTCATTCTATCCCTGGGACTCTCATTCTATCCCTGGGACTCTCATTCTATCCCTGGGACTCTCATTCTATCCCTGGGACTCTCATTCTATCTCTGGGACTCTCATTCTATCCCTGGGACTCTCATTCTATCACTGGGACTCTCATTCTATCTCTGGGACTCTCATTCTATCCCTGGGACTCTCACTCTATCTCTGGGACTCTCATTCTATCCCTGGGACTCTCATTCTATCCCTGGAACTCTCATTCTATCCCTGGGACTCTCATTCTATCCCTGGGACTCTCATTCTATCCCAGGGACTCTCATTATATCCCTGGGACTCTCATTCTATCCCTGGGACTCTCATTCTATCCCTGGGACTTTCATTCTATCCCTGGGACTCTCATTCTATCTCTGGGACTCTCATTCTATCCCTGTGACTCTCATTCTATCCCTGGGATTCTCATTCTATCCCTGGGACTCTCATTCTATCTCTGGGACTCTCATTCTATCCCTGGGACTCTCATTCTATCCCAGGGACTCTCATTATATCCCTGGGACTCTCATTCTATCCCTGGGACTCTCATTCTATCCCTGGGACTCTCATTCTATCCCTGGGACTCTCATTCTATCCCTGGGACTCTCATTCTATCTCTGGGACTCTCATTCTATCTCTGGGACTCATATCCTATCTGTGGATTCCTCAAAGTCTCTCCTTCTTACTTCTACTAGTGGTCTTCCCATCCTGCTCCTCCTCCAGACCTTCCCACCTTACCATTGGCAGTATTTAAGATTACATTCTTATACTTTAGCTTCACATTGTTCCAGACTATGTATGGCGTTGTACATTTCTCCAGGCTGAGGGACTGACCACCTCAAACACTGATGCCTCCAATTTATTCTATTCTGTATTTGACTGAAGAAGCCTATCGCGTGGGCGAAACGTTTCAGTCAACGACTGTGATGCCCAACTGTTGCATATGTGTCTTTTTCTTCAATGATGGTAATGTTCAAACTACCCTCAAGGATCCCAATGGAAATAAGTCACCTTGTCTGACCTTTTATGGGGTTATCTTAGGTAATTTACAATATGTATGATAATTCTACTTATGTGTACTTGTGTCTAAACAAATATACTTAACCTGCCAGTCAACACAGGGGTGCCACAAGGCAGGGTATTTGGCCCTCTGCTTTTTCTTACCAACGTTAATAACATCTCCAATGTTTTATAGAAATTTAAACCAAATCTTCATGCAGACAATAAAACTTTTGTTATCTCAAAGACGGAATCTTTTGGGCTCCAAAATACAGTTAATGATGAGTTGGTAAAGATATCAGCTGGGATGATGGTACACTCACACTCTGTGGAAACACAGACACAAATGTGTTATCTCATCCTTTATTGATTGAAGATTGAGACGCTAATGCAATATATGGAAATCTTTATTAAAGAAACGTTTCGCCACACAGTGGCTTCATCAGTTCATACAAAGGAGAATAGTGAGGAACAGGAGGAGTTTGAGGTAGTCAGTCCCTCAGCCTTGACTCCAGGGTGAGGGACTGATAAATAATACATATATGTAAAGGACAGATAGCTGACGCATGCAGCTATCTCTCAGAAAATATCTAAGATGCTATTATGTGCTATAAACATCATTACACAGCCTTCACTACCAGGTAATCTGACCTTGATTCACTTTTGGTATCAGTGCCTGGGGATCTGCAAGAACAGATCACTTCAAGAGGGATACTCTCCCAGTATATACATCAAGAGGGATACTCTCCCAGTATATACATCAAGAGGGATACTCTCCCAGTATATACATCAAGAGGGATACTCTCTCAGTATATACATCAAGAGGGATACTCTCTCAGTATATACATCAAGAGGGATACTCTCTCAGTATATACATCAAGAGGGATACTCTCAGTATATACATCAAGAGGGATACTCTCCCAGTATATACTTCAAGAGGAATACTCTCCCAGTATATACATCAAGAAGGATACACTCCCAGTATATATACAAACTGATAGTTAAGTAACATCGTGAGGTCAGTGTCAGACATGTTAAGCTCAGGTCTTGGACTAGATGTGAGCAGGTCAGTGTCAGACATGTTAAGCTCAGGTCTTGGACTAGATGTGAGCAGGTCAGTGCCAAACATGACCATCATTGGCACGGGGCCAAATATAATCAAGCAAGATCACCAGGTACACTCTGTCATTTATATTTGTACACCGTGGAATGTACAAGGTTAAACCTGTTATAATACCACCTTCGTTCATTATAATCACGAGCCAATGCAAGATATGCAGTCACCTCCCCCAGGATGCCACCCACGACAGGAGACCATCACCCAGGTACTTATTTACTGCTACGTAAACAGGGACAACAAGTGTGAGGTAATACCCCAGACATCTATTCACTGCTACGTAAGTAGGTGTAACGAGTATGTGGAAACTAACACCCAGGTACCTATTTACTGTTATGTAAGCAGGTGCAACAAGTGTATGAAAACTAGCATCCAGGTACCTATTTACTATTAGGTAAGCAGGTGCAACAAGTGTGTGAAAATTAGCGCCTAGATACCTATTTACTGTTACGTAATCAGGTACAAAAAGTATGTGGAAACTAGCATCTAGGTACTTATTTACTGTTATGTAAGCAGGTGCAACATGTGGAAACTAGCACCTACGTACCTATTTACTAATGAATCACTTAAATTGAAGAGGTGGGGGGGGGAGTTGACACTTGCTGAAAGCTCTTGATCCAAGGTACTGGGGCTGCCCCTTCCCTTCCTCGGGTCAAACTGTCTCACCCCAATGAATATAATAATAATAATTTAGCGGCAGGTGGACAGAGGCAGCTGGTGCAGCGAGGCTGTTTCGCCCCGCCCGGTGATCGAACCCAGATCCTCTCGGTTGTGAGACGAACACTCTACCTTCCCTTCAAGGGTGAGCCTTGATGCTATTTAAGGTCTAGTGATCCCCTGCCTGAGTTCAAACCTAATTACTTCCCATTTCTAAGGCGCTAAACAGCAACAACAACAATTATAAGAATAATAATGATAATAATAATGATAATAATAATGATAATAATAACTGGCAGACAGCATACATAGTTCCTTTGTATAAGAGTGAAAGAAGTGAAAAAAATAGTGTTATAATTATGGGGTAATTAAGTACAGAAGGTGAAGTGTAAGGTAGAGTTATTATTGAAGGAATTATAGGCAAGGGAGAGAGTATAACTGGAGAGGAAGAAGGAGGTTTTAGGAAGTGTAGGGGATGTGTGGAACAAGTGTGTACACTGCTGCATCATGTAAGTATACCATACTTACATACAGGTTGGGAATATGGTCCAGCACAAGGCCTGGTCTCAGACCGGACCTCGGGGGCGTTGACCCCCGAAACCCTCTCCAGGTATACTCCAGGTTGCATGTATGGTTGAATAATAAGCATATGATATGGTGGATGGAATATGGTGTAGGTTGTTGAAAGTATTTCTTTTGCATTCTTTATACCTGGAGTCTACCTAGAGGGTATTCCGGGGGTCAACGCCCCCGGTGAATCAGGGCTTGCTCATCCAGGCTGTTACTGCTGGCAGCACGTAGTCGGCATATTTTAGCAAAAAAAAAAAATGTCTGAGAATCTCTCTATTCTCAAAAGTCGAAATATGCAATAAAATCACGATTTAATACAATTTTCTATATATATATTGTAATATTTTACACATTTTTAAGAAAATCATATGAAACATATATTAAGATCTATAAGAATTTTATCTGTTTGAGAGAGGGGAAAATTTCCCAGTAAATGTATGAGAGAGGGGAGAATTTCCCAGTAAATGTATGAGAGAGGGGAGAATTTCCCAGTAAATGTATGAGAGAGGGGAGAATTTCCCAGTAAATGTATGAGAGAGGGGAGAATTTCCCAGTAAATGTATGAGAGAGGGGAGAATTTCCCAGAGAGAGAGAGAGGAGAAAAAGACTGAAAAATCATTTTTTGCAACAATATTACCTGGTAATCACCGCTATAAACAATGTGTGTGTACATTAATATACACAGACGGCTCCAAGCATCTTGGTGTAAAACAAATCCTAACTTATTTAAGTCACTTATGTCCGAATCTACGGTACAGGTTGGCGGCTCCTCTCGTGTACCAACAACCACCTCACAACTCACAGCTGTACAACGAAAAGACAGGAAAGTACAGTCATGTACATGATAAGTAAGCTGACAATCGTGTCGCAAATAACTTATTGTCATCAAGGTCAGGACACGTTTAGAGTTTAATAAAGACGCCCTTGAATCATATCTTGATTATCTTATCAGAGGATTGTAATGATGTGTGTGTGGGGGGGTGACCTCCGTGACACCTCTTGTCCCTGTGTCTGGTATCGCTAGAGGTGTAGGTGACCTCCGTGACACCTCTTGTCCCTGTGTTTGGTGTCGCTAGAGGTGTAGGTGACCTCCGTGACACCTCTTGTCCCTGCGTCTGGTGTCGCTAGAGGTGTAGGTGACCTCCGTGACACCTCCTGTCCCCGTGTCTCACATATTACCTCACTCGGGGTTTATATAACTACAGGAGCCGGCTGTTTTGCCTTCGTAGGTCCCTATATTGATCCAGGCGCTTTCGCTGATTGGTGGAGTCAGTCACCATAGAGGATGTCACTAGCCAATCACAAAAGATATTAGGATTTTGTACGTGGTTGTCGAATGTTTTAAGTAAACATTTCCGTGAGTGCAGTAATGTGTGGGGTTCAAGCGTTGATGTTGTATGCTTCTAATAATAATGGATAAAAGTAGGATTAGCGGTGAGCGAAGGGGTGAGTGGCTGCACGTGGGTCGTAGCTCCCCCAGGCTCCATAACACACGCACACACATCTCGAGGCGTACACACACACACGCACACGCACGCACACAGAGTGGCGAGCTGGAGGTGACGCCGGCGCAGCAGTACTAGCATGCACACGCGGCCACCACTACGACGCACATGTGGACGCATTCTTACCCGCTCTGCTGCAGGCAAGACACCGCTCACCGCCCCCTCCGCTCACACTCACTGGCACTTACGCTGCCCTGCCTGGCACCGCCCTCGTTCACACCTCCTCCGGCGCCTTCTACCGCTACATTCACCTCCAGACCACTAAACTCAAGCAGGACCTCCATTCGGGGCGCTGGTGACCTCTTGAGTCTGTCTCCTCCCCCACGGAGTCTGACACCAGGATCCCAGACCCTTGGCAGTGTATCGTGTATCCCTACTACCTCAAGCGGCACCTGCTGGGTGGCTGGCACTGCTACGCCAGTCGGTGCTACGTCAGTCGTTGCTGAGGTGCCGAGCGTGCCAGAGTGCCCGTGCTCACCCAAACATCCCCACCACAGTGTCATACTTGAGCTACCCGACGTGTGTCAAGTAGTGTCATATTCTGCCTTCTGGGTTTTGTGCCTACACATGTTGTCTGGGACATTATGTATCAACAGTGAAGCAGGTGTTGTGTGAGTGACAAGGTGTGTGAGCAACGTGTTTATCTCCCACGCCACGGTGTTGAATTACACTTCAGGTTCAAGGTCGCATCTCGTCAACTCGACCCGGTGGTACCAGTCTTACAAACCTGACCTTGCTGGCAGTGAAGGTTCTCCTGTTTATTAACAACTGCAGAGGCAACTCTGCCTTCCCACAGACTTGGTTTTCACATATCAGTGTACGTAAATGTCGTGTCTTTGTGTACTTGGATTATGCTATAGCAGTTAAGATTTGTATATCGTCTCGTTCAGTAGAAGGGAAAATAAGCTTGTGGATGTACTTTGGAAGAGAAAACGAAGTTTGTGTATGTACTCTGTGTTTTGGGAAAGATTTTACTTCCCTAAGTGACCATCTCTAGTACACAGGTTGGGCTGGACAAGTGGGGAGGTGTTGATGTGTAGTGACCCTGGTGGCCATGAGAAGAATGAGTGACAAAGCGCTGTGTGAACCGTTGGTATCTTCCTCTGTCAACGGTACTGACGATACCATGTATGCATCCCAGGAGTATCCTTCGGGCCAGGAGTACCCCTCCGGCCAGGAGTACCCTTCTGGTCAGGAGTATTCCTCGGGTCAAGAGTACACCTCGGGCCAGGAGTATCCCTCGAATGAGTACAAGGTCTTTACCTCCTCCTCCTCCTCCTCCTCCTCCTCCTATCATCCTGCTGAGGTCAGTCAATACATGGAGGTACCTCAATATGTGGAGACTACCCAGCAGCCAGAGAAGAAAGCCACCCCCATAGAGACTAAACCCATTTTCGAGGAGGTCTCCTCCTGTGAGTTTACGAGGCCGTCCTCTTGGCATCAGGAGGCCACGAGCGAGGCTGACATCAAGCCTCAAGTACTAGTCAAAAGAGAGGCTGAAGTTGAATACCGCGATGCGAAACATGAGGGAGGGACGCTAGGTGTGATCAGGTGTGTGGAGACCAGCATGCCTCCTCCCGATTCCCACTACTACGACCCCAGGGGCAGACGACCTGAGTTCGCACGACCCCTTGACGTGCCTCGGGAGGTCATCCGCAGTCCCCAGGGTGCCAGGTATAGAGACGTGCGTCGCTCTCACGACACAGTTCGACCTGAGCAGACACGTCCCCCTGACCAGATGCGTCAGGAGCATCTAAGGGTCTCTGAGTGTCCACCACCAACAAACTCACCACCCTCGTCATCCACATCCGCGTCTTCGTCCTCCAGTGGACGGCCTCGCGTTTCGGGCAAGAAAGAACGCAAGAAGGACGATACGGACGATGTTTCGAGCTCCATTCCCGACCTAGGTAAGTGTGTGTTATCTGAGCCATCATCGCAGAGTATATATACAGAGATATATTGAGGTATATACACCGAGAGGTGCGTGTCTCTCAATGTTTTTACACTGAGATATGTACGTTAGAGGCGCGTCTTTCAGTGTACATACATTGACAAATATATTACGAGAGGCGTGTATCTCAGTGTATATACACTGAGAGTTGGATTTAATCCCTGTTGTAGAAAATTAAGAATTCTTGATGTTAGAACACAGGTTACATTCAGCCTTAATAACCCTCGTGCAGTTGATAGGTTTTAAACCTAGGATGTTAACCAGCTGTCTCGCTCCTGCTGGAGTTCTGCTGCTGCTGCTGTGGCTGCTGCTGCTGTGGCTGCTGCTGCTGTAGCTGTATTTGCTGAGCCTTTCTGCTGAAATCTTAATGTTTTTCTTGAGTGAAACAGCCAAGATGAAGTCCATAATTAACTTGGCACTGATATCTGGTCAGGTTCCCGTGGCCAGGTGATTCATAATGTTGGGTAAAATGATCATATTATGATGCTGGTCATAACACATACCAGGGTGTTAATGTCAGTGTTTGTCACTGATGAGTCAGTGTTTATGTTAGTGTTTGTGTCAATGATGAGTCAGTGTTTATGTCAGTGTTTATGTCAATGTTTGTGTAACTGATGAGTCAGTGTTTATGTTAGTGTTTGTGTCACTGATGAGTCAGTGTTTATGTCAGTGTTTGTGTCAATGATGAGTCAGTGTTTATGTCAGTGTTTATGTCAATGTTTGTGTAACTGATGAGTCAGTGTTTATGTCAGTGTTTGTGTCACTGATGAGTCAGTGTTTATGACAGTGTTTGTGTTACTGATGAGTCAGTGTTTATGTCAGTGTTTGTGTCACTGATGAGTCAGTGTTTATGTCAATGTTTGTGTAACTGATGAGTCAGTGTTTATGTCAGTGTTTGTGTCACTGATGAGTCAGTGTTTATGTCAGTGTTTGTGTTACTGATGAGTCAGTGTTTATGTCAGTGTTTGTGTCACTGATGAGTCAGTGTTTATGTCAGTGTTTATGTCAATGTGTAACTGATGAGTCAGTGTTTATGTCAGTGTTTGTGTCACTGATGAGTCAGTGTTTATGACAGTGTTTGTGTTACTGATGAGTCAGTGTTTATGTCAGTGTTTGTGTCACTGATGAGTCAGTGTTTATGTCAGTGTTTATGTCAATGTTTGTGTAACTGATGAGTCAGTGTTTATGTCAGTGTTTGTGTCACTGATGAGTCAGTGTTTATGTCAGTGTTTGTGTTACTGATGAGTCAGTGTTTATGTCAGTGTTTGTGTCACTGATGAGTCAGTGTTTATGTCAGTGTTTATGTCAATGTGTAACTGATGAGTCAGTGTTTATGTCAGTGTTTGTGTCACTGATGAGTCAGTGTTTATGTCAGTGTTTGTGTCACTGATGAGTCAGTGTTTATGTCAGTGTTTGTGTCACTGGTGAGTCAGTGTTTATGTCAGTGTTTGTCACTGGTGAGTCAATGTTTTTGTCACTGATGAGCCAGTGTTTATGTGTTTGTGTCATTGGTGAGTCAGTGTTTGTCACTGGTGAGTCAATGTTTATGTCAGTGTTTGTGTCATTGGGGAGTCATTGTTTATGTCAGTGTTTATGTCAATGGTGAGTCAATGTTTATGTCAGTGTTTGTGTCATTGATGAGTCAGTGTTTATGTCAGTGTTTGTGACACTGGTGAGTCAATGCTTATGTCAGTGTTTGTGTCACTGGTGAGTCAATGGTTATGTCAGTGTTTGTGTCACTGGTGAGTTAATGTTTATGTCAGTGTTTGTGTCACTGGTGAGTCAATGGTTATGTCAGTGTTTGTGTCACTGGTGAGTCAATGTTTATGTCAGTGTTTGTGTCACTGGCGAGTCAATGTTTATGGCAGTGTTTGTGTCACTGGTGAGTCAATGTTTATGTCAGTGTTTGTGTCACTGGTGAGGCAATGTTTATGTCAGTGTTTGTGTCACTGGTGAGTCAATGTTTATGTCAGTGTTTGTGTCACTGGTGAGTCAATGTTTATGTCAGTGCTTGTGTCACTGGTGAGTCAATGTTTATGTCAGTGTTTGTGTCACTGGTGAGTCAATGTTTATGTCAGTGTTTGTGTCACTGGTGAGTCAATGTTTATGTCAGTGTTTGTGTCACTGGTGAGTCAATGTTTATGTCAGTGCTTGTGTCACTGGTGAGTCAATGTTTATGTCAGTGCTTGTGTCACTGGTGAGTCAATGTTTATGTCAGTGTTTGTGTCACTGGTGAGTCAATGTTTATGTCAGTGTTTGTGTCACTGGTGAGTCAATGTTTATGTCAGTGTTTGTGCCACTGGTGAGTCAATGTTTATGGCAGTGTTTGTGTCACTGGTGAGTCAATGTTTATGTCAGTGTTTGTGTCACTGGTGAGTCAATGTTTATGTCAGTGTTTGTGTCACTGGTGAGTCAGTGTTTATGTCAGTGTTTGTGTCACTGGTGAGTCAATGTTTATGTCAGTGCTTGTGTCACTGGTGAGTCAATGTTTATGTCAGTGTTTGTGTCACTGGTGAGTCAATGTTTATGTCAGTGTTTGTGTCACTGGTGAGTCAGTGTTTATGTCAGTGTTTGTGTCACTGGTGAGTCAATGTTTATGTCAGTGCTTGTGTCACTGGTGAGTCAGTGTTTATGTCAGTGTTTGTGTCACTGGTGAGTCAATGTTTATGTCAATGTTTGTGTCACTGGTGAGTCAATGTTTATGTCAGTGTTTGTGTCACTGGTGAGTCAATGTTTATGTCAGTGTTTGTGTCACTGGTGAGTCAATGTTTATGTCAATGTTTGTGTCACTGGTGAGTCAATGTTTATGTCAGTGCTTGTGTCACTGGTGAGTCAATGTTTATGTCAGTGTTTGTGTCACTGGTGAGTCAATGTTTATGTCAGTGTTTGTGTCACTGGTGAGTCAGTGTTTATGTCAGTGCTGTGGTTCACTTGTCTGCTATCGTCAGAAGCACAAATTTATGGCTAACCCAAATTTCATTGTTATAATTATTTACATTAATTTTGGGGGGGGGGTGTTCAACCCACATGGGTTATGCAGCTCCCGGGAGGCATTCAGGCTCGATTCAAGGAGGTGGAGCACAGGTCCAATTCCTTGGATCAAGAGCCTCTCACCAGCATCAAGACCTGCCTTGAGGAGTAACACAAAGAAAGCTTAGGTGTTCATTAAGTTCTCCCGCTGAGCTTCACCGAGTCTTAATGATGGATAAAGTCTTACCCTCCCCCAAGTTTCTCTAATCCATGTTAGTCATTATCCATGTTTAGTCATTATCCATGTTTGTCATTATCCATGTTTAGTCATAATCCATGTTTGTCATTATCCATGTTTGTCATTATCCATGTTTGTCATTATCCATGTTTGTCATTATCCATGTTTGTCATTATCCAAGTTTGTCATTATCCATGTTTGTCATTATCCATGTTTGTCATTATCCATGTTTGTCATTATACATGTTTGTCATTATCCATGTTTAGTCATTATCCATGTTTGTCATTATCTATGTTAGTCATTATCCATGTT
Source organism: Cherax quadricarinatus (assembly GCF_038502225.1). Lineage (NCBI taxonomy): Eukaryota > Metazoa > Arthropoda > Malacostraca > Decapoda > Parastacidae > Cherax > Cherax quadricarinatus. Next base: position 798,159 of record NC_091358.1, read on the forward strand.
TGTCATTATCCATGTTAGTCATTATCCATGTTAGTTATTATCCATGTTAGTCATTATCCATGTTTGTCATTATCCACGTTTGTCATTATCCATGTTAGTCATTATCCATGTTAGTCATTATCTATGTTAGTCATTATCCATGTTTGTCATTATCCATGTTTGTCATTATCCATGTTTGTCATTATCCATGTTTGTCATCATCCATGTTTGTCATTATCCATGTTTGTCATTATCCATTTTTGTCATTATCCATGTTTAGTCATTATCCATGTTTGTCATCATCCATGTTAGTCATTATCCATGTTAGTCATTATCCATGTTTGTCATTATCCATATTAGTCATTATCCATGTTAGTCATTATCTATGTTAGTCATTATCCATGTTTGTCATTATCCATGTTTAGTCATTATCCATGTTAGTCATCCATGTTAGTCATTATCCATGTTAGTCATTATCCATGTTAGTCATTATCCATGTTTAGTCATTATCCATGTTTAGTCATTATCCATGTTAGTCATCCATGTTAGTCATTATTCATGTTAGTCATTATCCGTGTTTGTCATTATCCATGTTAGTCATCCATGTTAGTCATTATCCATGTTAGTCATTATCCATGTTTGTCATTATCCATGTTAGTCATTATCCATGTTTAGTCATTATCCATGTTAGTCATTATCCATGTTAGTCATTATCCATGTTAGTCATTATCCATGTTAGTCACTATCCGTGTTAGTCATTATCCATGTTAGCCATTATCCATGTTAGTCATTATCCATGTTTAGTCATTATCCATGTTTGTCATTATCCATGTTAGTCATTATCCATGTTTAGTCATTATCCATGTTAGTCATTATCCATGTTAGTCATTATCCATGTTAGTCATTATCCATGTTTGTCATTATCCATGTTAGTCATTATCCATGTTTAGTCATTATCCATGTTAGTCATTATCCATGTTAGTCATTATCCATGTTAGTCATTATCCATGTTTAGTCATTATCCATGTTAGTCATTATCCATGTTAGTCATTATCCATGTTTAGTCATTATCCATGTCAGTCATTATCTATGTTAGTCATTATCCATGTTAGTCATTATCCATGTTAGTCATTATCCATGTTTGTCATTATCCATGTTTGTCATTATCCATGTTAGTCATTATCCATGTTTAGTCATTATCCATGTTTAGTCATTATCCATGTTAGTCATCAATGTTAGTCATTATCCATGTTAGTCATTATCCATGTTTGTCATTATCCATGTTTAGTCATTATCCATGTTAGTCATTATCCATGTTAGTCATTATCCATGTTAGTCATTATCCATGTTAGTCATTATCCATGTTAGTCATTATCCATGTTAGTCATTATCCATGTTTAGTCATTATTCATGTTTGTCATTATCCATGTTTAGTCATTATCCATGTTAGTCATTATCCATGTTTAGTCATTATTCATGTTTGTCATTATCCATGTTTCGTCATTATCCATGTTAGTCATTATTCATGTTAGTCATTATCCATATTAGTCATTATCCATGTTAGTCATTATCCATGTTAGTCATTATCCATGTTAGTCATTATCCATGTTAGTCATTATCCATGTTAGTCATTATCCATGTTAGTCACTATCCGTGTTAGTCATTATCCATGTTAGTCATTATCCATGTTAGTCATTATCCATGTTAGTCATTATCCATGTTTGTCATTATCCATATTAGTCATTATCCATGTTAGTCATTATCTATGTTAGTCATTATCCATGTTTGTCATTATCCATGTTTAGTCATTATCCATGTTAGTCATCCATGTTAGTCATTATCCATGTTAGTCATTATCCATGTTAGTCATTATCCATGTTTAGTCATTATCCATGTTTAGTCATTATCCATGTTAGTCATCCATGTTAGTCATTATTCATGTTAGTCATTATCCGTGTTTGTCATTATCCATGTTAGTCATCCATGTTAGTCATTATCCATGTTAGTCATTATCCATGTTTGTCATTATCCATGTTAGTCATTATCCATGTTTAGTCATTATCCATGTTAGTCATTATCCATGTTTAGTCATTATCCATGTTAGTCATTATCCATGTTAGTCATTATCCATGTTAGTCATTATCCATGTTTGTCATTATCCATGTTAGTCATTATCCATGTTTAGTCATTATCCATGTTAGTCATTATCCATGTTAGTCATTATCCATGTTAGTCATTATCCATGTTTAGTCATTATCCATGTTAGTCATTATCCATGTTAGTCATTATCCATGTTTAGTCATTATCCATGTCAGTCATTATCTATGTTAGTCATTATCCATGTTAGTCATTATCCATGTTAGTCATTATCCATGTTTGTCATTATCCATGTTTGTCATTATCCATGTTAGTCATTATCCATGTTTAGTCATTATCCATGTTTAGTCATTATCCATGTTAGTCATCAATGTTAGTCATTATCCATGTTAGTCATTATCCATGTTTGTCATTATCCATGTTTAGTCATTATCCATGTTAGTCATTATCCATGTTAGTCATTATCCATGTTAGTCATTATCCATGTTAGTCATTATCCATGTTAGTCATTATCCATGTTAGTCATTATCCATGTTTAGTCATTATTCATGTTTGTCATTATCCATGTTTAGTCATTATCCATGTTAGTCATTATCCATGTTTAGTCATTATTCATGTTTGTCATTATCCATGTTTCGTCATTATCCATGTTAGTCATTATTCATGTTAGTCATTATCCATATTAGTCATTATCCATGTTAGTCATTATCCATGTTAGTCATTATCCATGTTAGTCATTATCCATGTTAGTCATTATCCATGTTAGTCATTATCCATGTTAGTCACTATCCGTGTTAGTCATTATCCATGTTAGTCATTATCCATGTTAGTCATTATCCATGTTAGTCATTATCCATGCTTAGTCATTATCCATGTTAGTCATTATCCATGTTAGTCATTATCCATGTTAGTCATTATCCATGTTAGTCATTATCCATGCTAGTCATTATCCATGTTAGTCATTATCCATGTTAGTCATTATTCATGTTAGTCATTATCCATGTTAGTCATTATCCATGTTAGTCATTATCCATGTTAGTCATTATCCATGTTAGTCATTATCCATGTTAGTCATTATCCATGTTAGTCATTACCCATGTTAGTCATTATCCATGTTAGTCATTATCCATGTTAGTTATTATCCATGTTAGTCATTATTCATGTTAGTCATTATCCATGTTAGTCATTATCCATGTTAGTCATTATCCATGTTAGTCATTATTCATGTTAGTCATTATCCATGTTAGTCATTATCCATGCTAGTCATTATCCATGTTAGTCATTATCCATGTTAGTCATTATTCATGTTAGTCATTATCCATGTTAGTCATTATCCATGTTAGTCATTATCCATGTTAGTCATTATTCATGTTAGTCATTATCCATGTTAGTCATTATCCATGTTAGTCATTATCCATGTTAGTCATTATCCATGTTAGTCATTATCCATGTTAGTCACTATCCGTGTTAGTCATTATCCATGTTAGTCATTATCCATGTTAGTCATTATCCATGTTAGTCATTATCCATGCTTAGTCATTATCCATGTTAGTCATTATCCATGTTAGTCATTATCCATGTTAGTCATTATCCATGTTAGTCATTATCCATGCTAGTCATTATCCATGTTAGTCATTATCCATGTTAGTCATTATTCATGTTAGTCATTATCCATGTTAGTCATTATCCATGTTAGTCATTATCCATGTTAGTCATCCATGTTAGTCATTATCCATGTTAGTCATTATTCATGTTAGTCATTATCCATGTTAGTCATTATCCATGTTAGTCATTATCCATGTTAGTCATTATTCATGTTAGTCATTATCCATGTTAGTCATTATCCATGTTAGTCATTATCCATGTTAGTCATTATCCATGTTAGTCATTATCCATGTTAGTCATTATCCATGTTAGTCATTATCCATGTTAGTCATTATCCATGTTAGTCATTATCCATGTTAGTCATTATCCATATTAGTCATTATCCATGTTAGTCATTATCCATGTTAGTCATTATCCATGGTAGTCATTATCCATGTTTGTGGACACACTAACTACTCATTTCTTGGGTTTGGATAAACGTATTCACACAACACAGTGGGTGGCTGGATCAAAACGTTCCTGGTCTTAAAAGAACCTTGTGGCGACTCCACTCGTCTCATACCCTGGTCGAAACTATCTCCAGGGCAACGTTTCGAACTGTACAAGAGCAAGTTGTCTGTTATTATACTTGATAACTAACAAGAATTATTTATAACCTCATATGTACGTTGTTGATAATTTAACAGTAAAAGTTCCGTTTATTTACATGTTGAGAGCTGTCATCCTTAACTCATTTATATGTTGAGAGCTGTCATCCTCAGCTCATTTATATGTTGAGAGCTGTCATCCTCAGTTTAATTATATGTTGAGAGCTGTCATCCTCAGCTCATTTACAGGTTAAAAGCTGTCATCCTCAGCTCATTTACATGTTGAGAGCTGTCATCCTCAGCTCATTTACATGTTGAGAGCTGTCATCCTCAGCTCATTTACAGGTCGAAAGCTTTCAACATGAAAATGAGCTGAGGATGACATCTTTTAACAAGTAAATGAGCTGAGGATGACAGCTTTCAGCACGTAAATGAGAGTGAGGATGACAGCCCCTGTGGGGTTAATGTTGACAGGGTGGAGGAGTGGAGGGCGGCAGGTCACGTGGTGCAGGTAATGAGGGTCCTGTGAGGTCACAGCTAAAATAGTATTGAAGATCAAGGGCCAAGAGGAGAATTAAGGCGGGTCGATACTGTCTGCCTCAGCGCCGGCAGCGTCACCAGCCATCATGGCGGCCAAGGTTACTACAGCGCTGCCACACGCACGCCAACACCTACCTCACACAACCGCGTTAGTGTATTTTGTTCGCCGTTGTTGTATTGGCAGGCAAGATGCTGGATTAAAAAACTTATAAACTAGTATTTAAAACCTCGACTGATGCATTGAATAGGGATGATATAAGTGGTAATGGCGGCCAAGGTTACTACAGCGCGGCCTGACGTATGATTAACATTTACATGTCATACACCACTGAAACATTTTGCGGAGGATTGTGGCACTGACACAGGAGAATTATGGGTAGTATACATTAAAATTATCATCAAAAGTATAGTTTAATATATAGAAGAGTAACGTCATTCCTAATAATGGCGGCCAAGGTTATCACATTGCGGGCGGACGTACGAGCAGTCCTTTGGCGTAAGCGGCGTAAGCCCCTAAAACATTTTACGGTTTTATGATGATATTCATAGATGAAACGCAAGTATAATCTGCGCTAAAAAGCAGGTATTAAAAGCCTCGCCTGATGTATAGAGTAATAATATTGTGAGTCAGTAATAGGGGCCAAGGTTACTGCCCTCGACTGCCAGCTGCACGATGATTCACTTGTCCTTGTTGCCGACGTGTGTGCACAACTCGTACTCCTGATTTAGAATGCCGAACTGAGAGAGTAACATGTATACTTTTGTGTATATTAGGACGCGGGCAGCGTCAGGTACCATTGGCGGCGTCAGGTACCAGCGGAGGGTAAGAGGAGCTCTCAAGAGCCAAGGTTGACCTGTGTAACAGGTTTCCCCCCAGAGGCCATAACCGGTTTTCTAGGCCAAGTTCAAACCAGAATGTGAGAGAGACAGAGTAATGAGATACAGATTTTCATGCATTCACCCATTTCCACCTTTTGTTTATTTCCTATTCAGATTTCCCATGTTTGTTCATTTATTCATGAACACACACGGAAGACTAAGAACAAGGAAGCCAGCAGAAGAACTGGAATAGAAGAACTCAAAGATAATTTATGAACAACACATCGTCAAAGCAGACAAAGTTACTGCACAACCACATCATGAGGAAAATAAGAATAAAGGACCAGGTAATAAGGATGAGGAAGGAACGAAGGAAAGTTTTCAAGGAATGATCAGGAAGTATCTGTGAGGAACTCAGTAAGAAATTTTAGGAGGCATTCTGGGAGGATATAGTGAGGTTACCAGATAGTCAAGAGGGTAGAGTGCACCAGCGAGTAGTGGACACAATGCATGTGACAGGAGAAGAAGCAAGGAAACTAATGAGTGAGCTAGATACACTGAAGGCAATGGTGAGAGATATTATCTCTCCGTGGAAGCTGAGAGGAGCTAAAGCACTGTGTGAGTCACTAGCCAGTCTTCAACAGGTCAGTCGGCACAGGAAGCAGAAAGATGACAGAGGAGTAATGTTCAACTACACGCTAGTATCACCGACATGCATTATATAAAGGGCAGAAGAACAAGGGGAGGAGGACGTGATAACAACATACAAAATACTCAGGGGAATTAATAAGGTAGACAGGTATGGATGTTGGAGAGGCGAGAAACGGGAACCCGGGGGCACTGCTGGAAGTTAAAAATCATAGATGAGGCACAAGGCTGTTAGGAAGTATTTCTTTAGTACTAGAGTGGTTGGGAAGTGGAATGATCTTGGTAAGGGAGTGATGGAGGAAGGCTCCATATATAGCTCTAAGAGCAGGTACGATAGGGCCCACGAGGTTAAGAGGGAGTGAATCTGGAGAGTGGAAAGTTATGAGGTAGGGCCAGGGGCTGAGCATCGACCCCTACCAGAACAAACAGGTGAGTACAAATAGGTGCTGGTACGAATGTACTCTAGTAAACTTTCTTCTTTTCCTCCATGGATAACGTTCTTTGTCTCCACAGATGCCTCATTGCACCACCCATGCATACTTCCTTGTCAGTTCTATGGTTCACTTCATCTTTCTTAGAACCATCTTCCCGACAAGTCCTCTCCTAAATACCTGAACATACTTTCTTCTTCCAGTCTGAGATGCAATCTTTCATGGACTAGATTTTTTTTTAGCCTCATAACTTTTCTCTTTAATATGTTCTCTTCTGATTTCCTTCTTTTACTTACCCTCCTAAAATTCCTTCAACAACTTTTGCAGCTTCGCAGAATCTGCCTCAGACATTGTGTCGTCGACAAAAAGCAACTGTGGCAACTTCCACTTTATATCAAATTCGTTATCTTTCAATGCCACACTTTTCCCCAAGAGCCTTGCTTTCAATTCTTTAACAACCTTATCTATAAATATTTTAAACAACCATGGTGACATCACATATCTTTGTCTAAGTCCTGTTTAACTAGAAAATAATTCACCTTTCTCATACATTGTCTAACCTGCGCCTCGCCACCTATCACCTATCCCGTGCCTATTTACACATCCTATACCTCTCCTAAAACCTTTCATTTTCCTCTGGAATCTTACTATCTTACCCTTAATTCTCTCAATAATAACTCTGCCATACATTTTACCCAGTATACT
>NC_091358.1:810569-813069 GCF_038502225.1 Cherax quadricarinatus
TATCTCTCCCGCCTGCGTTCCAGGGAATACAGGTTCAGGAACCTCAAGCGCTCCCAGTAATTGAGGTGTTTTATCTCCGTTATGCGCGCCGTGAAGGTTCTCTGTACATTTTCTAGGTCAGCAATTTCACCTGCCTTGAAAGGTGCTGTTAGTGTGCAGCAATATTCCAGCCTAGATAGAACAAGTGACCTGAAGAGTGTCATCATGGGCTTGGCAGCCCTCGTTTTGAAGGTTCTCATTATCCATCCTGTCATTTTTCTAGCAGATGCGATTGATACAATGTTATGGTCCTTGAAGGTGAGATCCTCCGACATGATCACTCCCAGGTCTTTGACGCTAGTGTTTCGCTCTATTTTGTGGCCAGAATTTGTTTTGTACTCTGATGAAGATTTAATTTCCTCGTGTTTACCATATCTGAGTAATTTAAATTTCTCATCGTTGAAGTTCATATTGTTTTCTGCAGCCCACTGAAAGATTTGGTTGATGTCCGCCTGGAGCCTTGCAGTGTCTGCAATGGAAGACACTGTCATGCAGATTCGGGTGTCATCTGCAAAGGAAGACACGGTGCTGTGGCTGACATCCTTGTCTATGTCAGATATGAGGATGAGGAACAAGATGGGAGCGAGTACTGTGCCTTGTGGAACAGAGCTTTTCACCGTGCCTGCCTCGGACTTTACTCTGTTGACTACTGCTCTCTGTGTTCTGTTAGTGAGGAAATTATAGATCCATCGACCGACTTTTCCTGTTATTCCTTTAGCACGCATTTTGTGCGCTATTACACCATGGTCACACTTGTCAAAGGCTTTTGCAAAGTCTGTATATATTACATCTGCATTCTTTTTGTCTTCTAGTGCATCTAGGACCTTGTCGTAGTGATCCAATAGTTGAGACAGACAGGAGCGACCTGTTTTAAACCCATGTTGCCCTGGGTTGTGTAACTGATGGGTTTCTAGATGGGTGGTGATCTTGCTTCTTAGGACTCTTTCAAAGATTTTTATGATATGGGATGTTAGTGCTATCGGTCTGTAGTTATTTGCTGTTGCTTTACTGCCCCCTTTGTGGAGTGGGGCTATGTCTGTTGTTTTTAGTAACTGTGGGACGACCCCCGTGTCCATGCTCCCTCTCCATAGGATGGTAAAGGCTCGTGATAGGGGCTTCTTGCAGTTCTTGATGAACACGGAGTTCCATGAGTCTGGCCCTGGGGCAGAGTGCATGGGCATGTCATTTATCGCCTGTTCGAAGTCATTTGGCGTCAGGATAACATCAGATAGGCTTGTGCTAACCAAATTCTGTGGCTCTCTCATAAAAAATTCATTTTGATCTTCGACTCTCAGTCTGTTTAGTGGCTTGCTAAAAACTGAGTCATATTGGGACTTGAGTAGCTCACTCATTTCCTTGCTGTCATCTGTGTAGGACCCATCTTGTTTAAGTAGGGGCCCAATACTGGACGTTGTTCTCGACTTTGATTTGGCATAGGAGAAGAAATACTTTGGGTTTCTTTCGATTTCATTTATGGCTTTTAGTTCTTCCCGCGATTCCTGACTCCTATAAGATTCCTTTAGCTTGAGTTCGATGTTTGCTATTTCTCTGACCAGTGTCTCCCTACGCATTTCAGATAGATTGACCTCTTTTAGCCGCTCTGTTATTCTTATCCGTCGCCTGTAAAGAGAGCGCCTGTCTCTTTCTATTTTACATCTACTCCTCCTTTTTCTTAGAGGAATAAGTCTTGTGCATACATCGAGTACCACCAAGTTAATCTGTTCTAGGCATAAGTTGGGGTCTGTGTTGCTTAGTATATCTTCCCAGCTTATATCGGTTAGGACTTGGTTTACTTGGTCCCACTTTATGTTTTTGTTATTGAAGTTGAATTTGGTGAATGCTCCCTCGTGACTAGTCTCATTATGTCGGTCTGGGGCTCCACGCATACATGTCTGAACCTCAATTATGTTGTGATCTGAGTATATTGTTTTTGATATGGTGACATTTCTTATCAGATCATCATTGTTAGTGAAGATGAGGTCTAGTGTATTCTCCATTCTAGTAGGCTCTATTATTTGCTGGTTTAAATTGAATTTTGTGCAGAGATTTAAAAGCTCGTGTGAGTGTGAGTTTTCATCAGAGCTGCCTCCTGGTGTTATTACTGCAACAATATTATTTGCTATATTCCTCCATTTTAGGTGCCTTAAGTTGAAATCCCCCAGGAGCAAGATGTTGGGTGCAGGAGCTGGAAGATTTTCCAGACAGTGGTCAATTTTTAACAGCTGTTCCTGGAATTGCTGGGATGTTGCATCCGGAGGCTTGTAGACTACCACAATGACTAGGTTTTGGTTCTCGACCTTTACTGCTAAAACTTCCACTACATCATTTGAGGCATTAAGCAGTTCTATGCAAACAAGTGTTATACCTCCCTGCCCAATGCACGAAATCACAGCTTCCCTGTCTTCATCAACATCTAGCAGCTTCTCAAAACACTGCCTCGCTCTGCAGACCATTCACATCG
>NC_091358.1:815569-834821 GCF_038502225.1 Cherax quadricarinatus
TACACTACCCTGGGTGAAGACAGCTGGCCTGGGGTTGTCATATACTACCCAGGGTGAAGACAGCTGGCCTGGGGTTGCCATACACTACCCTGGGTGAAGACAGCTGGCCTGGGGTTGCCATACACTACCCAGGGTGAAGACAGCTGGCCTGGGATTGTCATACACTAACCTGGGTGAAGACAGCTGGCCTGCTGTTGTCATAAACTACCCAGGGTGAAGACAGTTGGCCTGGGGTTGCCATACACTACCCTGGGTGAGGATAGCTGGCCTGGGGTTGTCATACACTACCCTGGGTGAGGATAGCTGGCCTGGGGTTGTCATACACTACCCTGGGTGAGGATAGCTGGCCTGGGGTTGTCATACACTACCCTGGGTGAAGACAGCTGGCCTGGGGTTGTCATACACTACCCTGGGTGAGGATAGCTGGCCTGGGGTTGTCTTACACTACCCTGGGTGAGCATAGCTTGCCTGGGGTTGTCATACACTACCCTGGGTGAGGATAGCTGGCCTGGGGTTGTCATACACTACCCTGGGTGAGGATAGCTGGCCTGGGGTTGTCATACACTACCCTGGGTGAAGACAGCTGGCCTGGGGTTGTCATACACTACCCTGGGTGAAGACAGCTGGCCTGGGATTGTCATACACTACCCTGGGTGAGGACAGCTGGCCTGGGATTGTCATACACTACCCTGGGTGAGGACAGCTGGCCTGGGATTGTCATACACTACCCTGGGTGAGGACAGCTGGCCTGAAGACGTGTGAGGAAGTTCATTCATTCTATTGGGGGAACGATGTGACTAAGTTTAAGACTTCCATATACATAGACACACTTATTATGACCCACTTTTCGCACCCGACTCTTATTTTAATCCACATAATTCCTGAATTTATACATTGATATTCCCTCTTCTCCTTGCATAACAGATCCTTCAACATTATAGCTACCCCTTCCTTAGCTCTAACTCTCTCAGATACTCCTGACTTAATCCCATTTATTTTTTCTTCACTGAAACTCACCTGCCCTCTTCAGCTTTGTTTCGCTTAGAGCTACGACATCCAACTTCTTTTCATTCATAACATCAGCAATCCTCTCTTTCTTGTCATCCGCACTACATCCACGCACATTTAAGCATCCCAGTTTTATGAAGTTTTTCTTATTCTCTTTTTTAGTAAATGTCTACAAGAGGAGGTTACTAAAACATTGCTCCCGGCATTTTAGACGCCTCATAATACACGCATGGCTTATATATATATATATATATATATATATATATATATATATATATATATATATATATATATATATATATATATATATATATGGATTTGGAAAAGGCGTATGACAGGGTGGATAGGGGGGCAATGTGGCAGATGTTGCAAGTGTATGGTGTAGGAGGTAGGTTACTGAAAGCAGTGAAGAGTTTTTACGAGGATAGTGAGGCTCAAGTTAGAGTATGTAGGAAAGAGGGAAATTTTTTCCCAGTAAAAGTAGGCCTTAGACAAGGATGTGTGATGTCACCGTGGTTGTTTAATATATTTATAGATGGGGTTGTAAGAGAAGTAAATGCGAGGGTCTTGGCAAGAGGCGTGGAGTTAAAAGATAAAGAATCACACACAAAGTGGGAGTTGTCACAGCTGCTCTTTGCTGATGACACTGTGCTCTTGGGAGATTCTGAAGAGAAGTTGCAGAGATTGGTGGATGAATTTGGTAGGGTGTGCAAAAGAAGAAAATTAAAGGTGAATACAGGAAAGAGTAAGGTTATGAGGATAACAAAAAGATTAGGTGATGAAAGATTGAATATCAGATTGGAGGGAGAGAGTATGGAGGAGGTGAACGTATTCAGATATTTGGGAGTGGACGTGTCAGCGGATGGGTCTATGAAAGATGAGGTGAATCATAGAATTGATGAGGGAAAAAGAGTGAGTGGTGCACTTAGGAGTCTGTGGAGACAAAGAACTTTGTCCTTGGAGGCAAAGAGGGGAATGTATGAGAGTATAGTTTTACCAACGCTCTTATATGGGTGTGAAGCGTGGGTGATGAATGTTGCAGCGAGGAGAAGGCTGGAGGCAGTGGAGATGTCATGTCTGAGGGCAATGTGTGGTGTGAATATAATGCAGAGAATTCGTAGTTTGGAAGTTAGGAGGAGGTGCGGGATTACCAAAACTGTTGTCCAGAGGGCTGAGGAAGGGTTGTTGAGGTGGTTCGGACATGTAGAGAGAATGGAGCGAAACAGAATGACTTCAAGAGTGTATCAGTCTGTAGTGGAAGGAAGGCGGGGTAGGGGTCGGCCTAGGAAGGGTTGGAGGGAGGGGGTAAAGGAGGTTTTGTGTGCGAGGGGCTTGGATTTCCAGCAGGCATGCGTGAGCGTGTTTGATAGGAGTGAATGGAGACAAATGGTTTTTAATACTTGACGTGCTGTTGGAGTGTGAGCAAAGTAACATTTATGAAGGGATTCAGGGAAACCGGCAGGCCGGACTTGAGTCCTGGAGATGGGAAGTACAGTGCCTGCACTCTGAAGGAGGGGTGTTAATGTTGCAGTTTAAAAACTGTAGTGTAAAGCACCCTTCTGGCAAGACAGTGATGGAGTGAATGATGGTGAAAGTTTTTCTTTTTCGGGCCACCCTGCCTTGGTGGGAATCGGCCGGTGTGATAATAAAATAATATAATAAAAATATATATATATATATATATATATATATATATATATATATATATATATATTATATATATATATATATATATATATATATATATATATATATATATGTCGTGCCGAATAGGCAAAACTTGAGATCTTGGCTTAAATAGCAAATCTCATCTTGCCATATAGAACAAGCGAAAATTTGTGTATGCAATAATTTCGCCAAAATCATTCTGAACCTAACGAAAAAAATATATTTCACTGTGTTTGTTTAGTATTAAATTACTGTAAACAAATCTAAAATATATTTAGTTGGGTTAGGCTAAAATAAATTGTTCTTGTTATAATAAGGTTAGGTAAGTTTTCTAAGATTCTTTTGGTGCAAAATTATAAATTTTTACATGAACATTAATGAAAAAAATATATCTTTAAACGTATAAGAGAAATTTTCAGAAAGGACTTAGTTTTAAATGAGTTCTTGCTAATTGACCAGTTTTACATATTCGGCACGTAGGCTTCTTGTATACCTTGAGTACCAGTCATGTAGGCTTCCAGTATACCCGAAGTACCAGTCATGTAGGCTTCCAGTATACCCGGAGTACCAGTCATGTAGGCTTCCAGTATACCCGAAGTACCAGTCATGTAGGCTTCCAGTATACCCGGAGTACCAGTCATGCAGGCTTCCAGTATACCCGAAGTACCAGTCATGTAGGCTTCCAGTATACCCGAAGTGCCAGTCATGTAGGCTTCCAGTATACCCGAAGTACCAGTCATGTAGGCTTCCAGTATACCCGAAGTACCAGTCATGTAGGCTTCCAGTATACCCGGAGTACCAGTCATGTAGGCTTCCAGTATACCCCAAGTACCAGTCATGTAGGCTTCCAGTATACCCGAAGTACCAGTCATGTAGGCTTCCAGTATACCCCAAGTACCAGTCATGTAAGCTTCCAGTATACCCCAAGTACCAATCATGTAGGCTTCCAGTATACCCCAAGTACCAGTCATGTAGGCTTCCAGTATACCCCAAGTACCAGTCATGTAGGCTTCCAGTATACCCCAAGTACCAGTCATGTAGGCTTCCAGTATACCCCAAGAACCAGTCATGTAGGCTTCCAGTATACCCCAAGTACCAGTCATATAGGCTTCCAGTATACCCCAAGTACCAGTCATGTAGGCTTCCAGTATACCCCAAGTACCAGTCATGTAGGCTTCCAGTATACCCCAAGTACCAGTCATGTAGGCTTCCAGTATACCCCGAGTACCAGTCATGTAGGCTTCCAGTATACCCCAAGTACCAGTCATGTAGGCTTCCAGTATACCCCAAGTACCAGTCATGTAGGCTTCCAGTATACCCCAAGTACCAGTCATATAGGCTTCCAGTATACCCCAAGTACCAGTCATGTAGGCTTCCAGTATACCCCAAGTACCAGTCATGTAGGCCTCCAGTATACCCCGAGTACCAGTCATGTAATCTTCCAGTATACCCCTAGTACAAGTCATGTAATCTTCCAGTATACCCCTAGTACAAGTCATGTAATCTTCCAGTATACCCCAAGTACCAGTCATGTAGGCCTCCAGTATACCCCGAGTACCAGTCATGTAATCTTCCAGTATACCCCTAGTACAAGTCATGTAATCTTCCAGTATACCCCTAGTACAAGTCATGTAATCTTCCAGTATACCCCTAGTACAAGTCATGTAATCTTCCAGTATACCCCGAGTACCAGTCATGTAATCTTCCAGTATACCCCAAGTACCAGTCATGTAGGCCTCCAGTATACCCCGAGTACCAGTCATGTAATCTTCCAGTATACCCCTAGTACAAGTCATGTAATCTTCCAGTATACCCCGAGTACCAGTCATGTAATCTTCCAGTATACCTGAGTACCAGTCATGTAATCTTCCAGTATACCCCGAGTACCAGTCATGTAATCTTCCAGTATACCTGAGTACCAGTCATGTAATCTTCCAGTATACCCCGAGTACCAGTCATGTAATCTTCCAGTATACCCCGAGTACCAGTCATGTAATCTTCCAGTATACCCCGAGTACCAGTCATGTAATCTTCCAGTATACCCCGAGTACCAGTCATGTAGGCTTCCAGTATACCCCGAGTACCAGTCATGTAATCTTCCAGTATACCCCGAGTACCAGTCATGTAATCTTCCAGTATACCCCGAGTACCAGTCATGTAATCTTCCAGTATACCTGAGTACCAGTCATGTAATCTTAAAGTATACCCCGAGTACCAGTCATGTAATCTTCCAGTATACCCCGAGTACCAGTCATGTAGGCTTCCAATATACCCCGAGTACCAGTCATGTAATCTTCCAGTATACCCCGAGTACCAGTCATGTAATCTTCCAGTATACCCCGAGTACCAGTCATGTAGGCTTCCAGTATACCCCGAGTACCAGTCATGTAATCTTCCAGTATACCCCGAGTACCAGTCATGTAATCTTCCAGTATACCCCGAGTACCAGTCATGTAATCTTCCAGTATACCTGAGTACCAGTCATGTAATCTTCCAGTATACCCCGAGTACCAGCCATGTAATCTTCCAGTATACCCAGAGTACCAGTCATGTAGGCTTCCAGTATACCCCGAGTACCAGTCATGTAATCTTCCAGTATACCCTGAGTACCAGTCATGTAATCTTCCAGTATACCCCGAGTACCAGTCATGTAGGCTTCCAGTATACCCCGAGTACCAGTCATGTAGGCTTCCAGTATACCCCGAGTACCAGTCATGTAATCTTCCAGTATACCCCGAGTACCAGTCATGTAGGCTTCCAGTATACCCGGAGTACCAGTCATATAATCTTCCAGTATACCTGGGTACCAGTCATGTAATCTTCCAGTATACCTAGAGTACCAGTCATGTAATCTTCCAGTATACCCGAGTACCAGTCATGTAATCTTCCAGTATACCTGAGTACCAGTCATGTAATCTTCCAGTATACCTGAGTACCAGTCATGTAATCTTCCAGTATACCTAGAGTACCAGTCATGTAATCTTCCAGTATATCTAGAGTACCAGTCATGTAATCTTCCAGTATACCCGAGTACCAGTCATGTAATCTTCCAGTATACCTGAGTACCAGTCATATAATCTTCCAGTATACCTGAGTACCAGTCATGTAATCTTCCAGTATACCTAGAGTACCAGTCATGTAATCTTCCAGTATACCCGGAGTACCAGTCATGTAGGCTTCCAGCATACCCCGAGTACCAGTCGTGGTTCCTCCCCGGTGATCGGGACACCAGGAAGAATCTTGGTTAATGATGCCATAATTCAGCACAGGATATTATAGAAGCTTCAAGATACTCTAATTTATCTAAGTGCGTGTCAAAGTTACCCCAGCCATGGTACCCCATTTATGGTACCCCAATCATTGTACCCCAGCCATAATACAGACATTCATGGTACCATAAAGTCAATATATCATCCACTAATCTGTAAACATCTGACCGTCTGTATTGGCCTACTAATACACAGAGGTTTGAAACCAAAGATCTACGTTATATAACACTAACTGAGACACTTCAGTTTTCTAATCAATTTATACAAATTATTTAGTGAATATATGCGTCCATAATCTTAATAAAAGCTTACTAAGTTACATATTAACTTTCTATATATAAGAACATAAGAACATAAGAAAAGGAGGAACACTGCAGGAGGCCTGCTGGCCCATACTAGGCAGGTCCTTTACAATTCATCCCACTAACAAAACATTTGCCCAACCCAATTTTCAATGCCACCCAAGAAATAAGCTCTGATGTGAAAGTCCCACTCAAATCCAACCCCTCCCACTCATGTACTTATCCAACCTAGATTTGAAACTACCCAAAGTCCCAGTCTCAATAACCCAACTAGGTAGACTGTTCCACTCATCAACTACCCTATTTCCAAACCAATACTTTCCTATGTCCTTTCTAAATCTAAACTTACCTAATTTAAATCCATTACTGCGCGTTCTCTCTTGGAGAGACATCCTCAAGACCTTATTAATATCCCCTTTATTTATACCTATCTTCCACTTATACACTTCGATCAGGTCTCCCCTCATTCTTCGTCTAACAAGTGAATGTAACTTAAGAGTCTTCAATCTTTCTTCATAAGGAAGATTTCTGATGCTATGTATTAATTTAGTCATCCTACGCTGAATGTTTTCTAACGAATTTATGTCCATTTTGTAATACGGAGACCAGAACTGAGCTGCATAATCTAGGTGAGGCCTTACTAATGATGTATAAAGCTGCAGTATGACCTCTGGACTTCTGGAATGTGTCATGGTTCTATGTGATGGAATGTGTCATGGTTCTATGTGATGGAATGTGTCATGGTTCTATGTGGTGGAATGTGTCATGGTTCTATGTGATGGAATGTGTCATGGTTCTATGTGGTGGAATGTGTCATAGTTCTATGTGATGGAATGTGTCATGGTTCTATGTGATGGAATGTGTCATGGTTCTATGTGATGGAATGTGTCATGGTTCTATGTGGTGGAATGTGTCATGGTTCTATGTGATGGAATGTGTCATGGTTCTATGTGATGGAATGTGTCATGGTTCTATGTGATGGAATGTGTCATGGTTCTATGTGGTGGAATGTGTCATGGTTCTATGTGATGGAATGTGTCATGGTTCTATGTGGTGGGATGTGTCATAGTTCTATGTGATGGAATGTGTCATGGTTCTATGTGATGGAATGTGTCATAGTTCTATGTGATGGAATGTGTCATGGTTCTATGTGATGGAATGTGTCATAGTTCTATGTGATGGAATGTGTCATAGTTCTATGTGATGGAATGTGTTATAGTTCTATGTGATGGAATGTGTCATGGTTCTATGTGGTGGAATGTGTCATAGTTCTATGTGATGGAATGTGTCATGGTTCTATGTGATGGAATGTGTCATAGTTCTATGTGATGGAATGTGTCATGGTTCTATGTGATGGAATGTGTCATAGTTCTATGTGATGGAATGTGTCATGGTTCTATGTGATGGAATGTGTCATAGTTCTATGTGATGGAATGTGTCATGGTTCTATGTGATGGAATGTGTCATAGTTCTATGTGATGGAATGTGTCATAGTTCTATGTGATGGAATGTGTCATAGTTCTATGTGATGGAATGTGTCATAGTTCTATGTGATGGAATGTGTCATGGTTCTATGTGATGGAATGTGTCATAGTTCTATGTGATGGAATGTGTCATAGTTCTATGTGATGGAATGTGTCATGGTTCTATGTGATGGAATGTGTCATAGTTCTATGTGATGGAATGTGTCATAGTTCTATGTGATGGAATGTGTCATAGTTCTATGTGATGGAATGTGTCATAGTTCTATGTGATGGAATGTGTCATGGTTCTATGTGATGGAATGTGTCATAGTTCTATGTGATGGAATGTGTCATAGTTCTATGTGATGGAATGTGTCATGGTTCTATGTGATGGAATGTGTCATAGTTCTATGTGATGGAATGTGTCATAGTTCTATGTGATGGAATGTGTCATAGTTCTATGTGATGGAATGTGTCATAGTTCTATGTGATGGAATGTGTCATGGTTCTATGTGATGGAATGTGTCATAGTTCTATGTGATGGAATGTGTCATAGTTCTATGTGATGGAATGTGTCATAGTTCTATGTGATGGAATGTGTCATAGTTCTATGTGATGGAATGTGTCATAGTTCTATGTGATGGAATGTGTCATAGTTCTATGTGATGGAATGTGTCATAGTTCTATGTGATGGAATGTGTTATAGTTCTATGTGATGGAATGTGTCATGGTTCTATGTGGTGGAATGTGTCATAGTTCTATGTGATGGAATGTGTCATGGTTCTATGTGATGGAATGTGTCATAGTTCTATGTGATGGAATGTGTCATGGTTCTATGTGATGGAATGTGTCATAGTTCTATGTGATGGAATGTGTCATAGTTCTATGTGATGGAATGTGTCATAGTTCTATGTGATGGAATGTGTCATGGTTCTATGTGATGGAATGTGTCATGGTTCTATGTGATGGAATGTGTCATAGTTCTATGTGATGGAATGTGTCATAGTTCTATGTGATGGAATGTGTCATGGTTCTATGTGATGGAATGTGTCATAGTTCTATGTGATGGAATGTGTCATAGTTCTATGTGATGGAATGTGTCATAGTTCTATGTGATGGAATGTGTCATGGTTCTATGTGGTGGAATGTGTCATGGTTCTATGTGGTGGAATGTGCCATAGTTCTATGTGGTGGAATGTGTCATGGTTCTATGTGATGGAATGTGTCATGGTTCTATGTGGTGGAATGTGTCATAGTTCTATGTGATGGAATGTGTCATGGTTCTATGTGATGGAATGTGTCATGGTTCTATGTGATGGAATGTGTCATGGTTCTATGTGATGGAATGTGTCGTGGTTCTATGTGATGGAATGTGTCATGGTATCCTGTGTGATGGAATGTGTCATGGTATCCTGTGTGATGGAATGTGTCATGGTATCCTGTGTGATGGAATGTGTCATGGTATCCTGTGTGATGGAATGTGTCATGGTATCCTGTGTGATGGAATGTGTCATGGTATCCTGTGTGATGGAATGTGTCATGGTTCTATGTGGTGGAATGTGTCATGGTTCTATGTGATGGAATGTGTCATGGTTCTATGTGGTGGAATGTGTCATGGTTCTATATGATGGAATGTGTCATAGTTCTATGTGATGGAATGTGTCATGGTTCTATGTGATGGAATGTGTCATGGTTCTATGTGATGGAATGTGTCATGGTTCTATGTGGTGGAATGTGTCATAGTTCTATGTGATGGAATGTGTCATGGTATCCTGTGTGATGGAATGTGTCATGGTATCCTGTGTGATGGAATGTGTCATGGTATCCTGTGTGATGGAATGTGTCATGGTATCCTGTGTGGTGGAATGTGTCATGGTTCTATGTGGTGGAATGTGTCATGGTTCTATGTGATGGAATGTGTCATGGTTCTATGTGGTGGAATGTGTCATGGTTCTATGTGATGGAATGTGTCATGGTTCTATGTGATGGAATGTGTCATGGTTCTATGTGGTGGAATGTGTCATGGTTCTATGTGATGGAATGTGTCATGGTTCTATGTGGTGGAATGTGTCATAGTTCTATGTGATGGAATGTGTCATCGTTCTATGTTGTGGAATGTGTCATGGTTCTATGTGATGGAATGTGTCATGGTTCTATGTGGTGGAATGTGTCATGGTTCTATGTGGTGGAATGTGTCATAGTTCTATGTGGTGGAATGTGTCATGGTTCTATGTGATGGAATGTGTCATGGTTCTATGTGATGGAATGTGTCATGGTTCTATGTGGTGGAATGTGTCATGGTTCTATGTGGTGGAATGTGTCATGGTTCTATGTGGTGGAATGTGTCATGGTTCTATGTGATGGAATGTGTCATGGTTCTATGTGATGGAATGTGTCATGGTTCTATGTGGTGGAATGTGTCATGGTTCTATGTGATGGAATGTGTCATGGTTCTATGTGGTGGAATGTGTCATGGTTCTATGTGATGGAATGTGTCATGGTTCTATGTGGTGGAATGTGTCATGGTTCTATGTGATGGAATGTGTCATGGTTGTACGTGATGGTTCTATGTATGTGATGGAAGTGTATTTACAGTAGAGTATTGAGAAGTATTTGGGCAAGTTCTAATTATAGAATAGAGTGGTGGGGATGAGGGGAAGTGGAGGGGAGGGAGGGAGGGAGGAGGGGGAGAGAAGTAAGAGATAAAGGGAAAGGGTGTAGGGGGATGTAGAGGTAAGAAGGCGAATTTAAAAAAGGGGAAAGATGTGGGAAGAGGCATGAGGGAAGATAATGGAGGAGAAATGAAAGAATGGGAGAAGCAGAGAGAGGGAGAGAGAGAGAGAGAGGACAGGACTCCAGAAAATTTTGCAAGAATTGCTGGCTACACCTCATGGATGAGAAGAGACAGGCAAGGGCAAGGAGGTGGTGTTGCTGTGTGCTTCTCTAAAAGTGTTCATGCCCAGCACATAGATGTTGCCACCCCTACACATCTTGAAATGATGTTCTTCAAGCTCTGTATAAACACTAGTACCTCTGTACTAGCATGTGCAATGTACAGACCTCAGTGGCAACATGCAGACCCTATCAACTTCCTAATGGAAAATATTGACTCCCTTCTGCTACAACACAACTGTCAACATATTATAATTGTTGGTGACCTCAACCAGCACCTTATACAGAGGGACTTTGATGACCTTCTTGCAGTGTTTGACATGAGAAACTTTGTTGATTTCCCTACTCATATCTCTGGCTCCTCCCTTGACCCAGTAGTGAGTGATCTGGCAGAAGGCATAGTCACTTGTCAACCCCTCGGGTACGTTGGATCGTCTGACCACAAGGCTGTTTTTACCACACTTAAGATCCCAACAGAACGAGGTGAGGAGTCCACACGCACAACCTGGCTATGGGAAAGAGGTAATTGGCCAGCCCTTTGCTCTGAGCTCGCCACCACCGACTGGAATGCTCTTCTCCAGGGGGATGTTGACAACCAAGTGAAAGCCTTCACTGGACACATCCTTAATCTGCAACAAGAACACATTCCTCACCGGCAATATGTGACAAAGCCTACAGATCAGCCTTGGTTTGGCTTTCGTTGTAGAGAGGCTGCTACTGCTAAGTACAAAGCATGGCGAAGGTATAAGAGACATCCTACCACCTATAACAGGAACTTGCACATGCAAGCCTGTAGGCATATGGGTGATGTTCAAAAGTGGGCCATTGCTAAATGGGAGTTGGACACTAAAAGAAAGTTAGCATCAGGTAGGGTAGGCTCCAAAACCTGGTGGTCCCTGGTCAAGGACAGACAAGGTTATCTGCCTGATGAACTTATTCCACCTCTAA
The DNA here is from genome assembly GCF_038502225.1 of Cherax quadricarinatus. Lineage (NCBI taxonomy): Eukaryota > Metazoa > Arthropoda > Malacostraca > Decapoda > Parastacidae > Cherax > Cherax quadricarinatus. Next base: position 827,120 of record NC_091358.1, read on the forward strand.
ATCGACAGGATGGGACCACCTCTACTAGTAGTCAAGAGAAAGCGGACCTCTTTGCTGAACACTTTGCTACCAAAATGCAAGTTCCTGATCCAGCAAGGGACCCTCCTTGGCTAGCTGCAAGAACTGTATCAAAACTGTCAGGGGTGACAATAAGGCAGGAGGAGGTGCATTTCCTTCTTAAATCACTTGACCAAGAAAAGGCTGTGGGCCCAGACAAGTTGAGCCCAAGATTGTTGAGAAGATGTGCAGACCAGCTAGCAGCACCTCTAACTCGCATCTTTCAGCACTGCCTAGTACAGTGCAAATGGCCCTCTCCATGGAAAGAGGCAAATGTAGTCCCTGTTCACAAAAAGAAGAGCAGAGCAGAAATCAGCAACTACAGACCAGTGTCACTCCTGTCAATCACTGGTAAGATCCTTGAGACAATAATCTCAAGACAAATGACAGATTTTTTTGACTACCACTCACTACTTTGTGATCGTCAATATGGCTTCAGGAAAGGTTACTCTGCTGCTGATCTGTTGTTAAACCTCTCCACTAAGTGGCACCAGTCACTGGATGAATCCAAAGTCAGCTGTGTGGTAGCACTGGACATTGCTGGCGCTTTCGACCGGGTGTGGCACCAGGGCCTCTTAGCAAAACTTCAAGCACTGGGAATTGCAGGCTCTACGCTATGTCTCCTCAGTGATTACCTTCATGGTAGATCTCTAAGTGTAGTCCTCAATGGAACGGAATCAGCAAGACATCCTATTGGGGCAAGCGTTCCACAAGGAAGTGTGCTGGGTCCACTGTTATGGAATGTCTACTTCAACGACCTTCTTCATCTCATCCCAGAATCACATGCATATGCAGACGACTGTACACTGACATTCACTTATCCAAGAGAAGAAATGCCAGCTGCTCTAAGCTACATCAATCACCAGCTGAGAGCTATATCAGCTTGGGGAAATAGATGGCAAGTAACATTTGCACCTGAGAAAACGCAAATGATGATCGTCTCTAGGCACCATGATGGTAATGCTGGTGCAGTAGTAAGGATGAATGGGAGGACGTTGGCACCTGGAGAAGAAGTTGATATCCTTGGGGTGAAATTTGACTCCAAACTAACCATGAAGAACCATGTTGTAAATCTTGCAAACAAGGCAGCCAGGAAGCTTACAGCACTTCGCCGTATCTCGCATCTGCTTGACAGTAGGGGTTGCAAGATACTGTACGAGGCACAAGTACGCTCACACCTTGAGTATGCTCCACTTTCTTGGTTTGCCTGTCCCCCCTCTCATCTGCGACTGCTTGACAGAGTAGAGAACAGAGCAAGGCGTCTCATCTCTCGCCTGGACCCATCCTGGATGGATCTGTCATTTCAGCAGAGCCTTCAACATAGGAGGGATGTGGGTGGCCTTACTGTTATGTACAAGGCCAATATTGTCAAAATACCACACTTGGATCCACTTCGAGGACAGCGCGAAACAAGCTTTTATGCCACAAGACGGGCAGAAAGCAGCAACTTCACTCTGGCTGTACCCTTCTCCAGAACATCACTCCATCTGAGATCATACATACCCAGGATGACTCGAGTATGGAACACATTCGTTCAGCATAATGATGTCAACGAGATAACGTCAGTTGATCAAATGAAAATGCTGGCCCACAGATGGCTCCAACTTCATCCTGTTCCCTACTTGTATGTCTCATAACAATAAAAATGCTTTCAAATGAGCTGATGTAGGTAACAGCTCTTAGCTTGTCAATAAAGTTAGGAATCCTTAACCTGTAAATAGCTTGTCAATAAAGCTAGGGATCCTTAACCTTGTCAAACCATGTGTAAAAAAAAAAAAAAAAAAAAAAAAAAAAAAAAAAAAAAAAAAAAGAGAGAGAGAGAGAGAGAGAGAGAGAGAGAGAGAGAGAGAGAGAGGTGGGGGTGACGTGTTCCCGTTACCTCCAGACTGATGGAAAATCCAGGAGAGTGTTGTACTGTCTCTGGAAACCCCGGTGATGAGGGGAGGAGAGAGTAATGATGGGGAGGAAGTGAGGGGAGAGAAGAATAGTAGGAGGGATGAGAAGGGGAAGAATGAGGAAGAGAGAAAAGTGAGTAAAGAATAAGAGTGAGAGGAAACAGTAAATGGAAGAGAAATGAGAGGAAATTGTCAGAGGGAAGGTGAAGCAGAGAGGGAAGGTGAAGGAGAGAGGGAAGAGAGATGACATTAGATGGAAGAAAGGGATGACAGGAAGAAAATAATGTCAAGAGGGATATCAAGAAGAAAATAAGACAGGACGAAGAAGAGGGGAGAGGCAGAAAAGGGGAAAAATCCCCGACCGTTTGCAGATGATAATGTATGATGATGGTGATGGTAGTGATGATAATGATAGTGATGATGGTGATGGTAGTGATGATAATGATAGTGATGATGGTGATGGTAGTGATGATAATGATAGTGATGATGGTGTTGGTAGTGATGATAATGATAGTGATGATGGTGATGGTAGTGATGATAATGATAGTGATGATGGTGATGGTAGTGATGATAATAATAGTGATGATGGTGTTGGTAGTGATGATAATGATAGTGATGATGGTGATGGTAGTGATGATAATGATAGTGATGATGGTGATGGTAGTGATGATAATAATAGTGATGATGGTGTTGGTAGTGATGATAATGATAGTGATGATGGTGTTGGTAGTGATGATAATGATAGTGATGATGGTGATGGTAGTAATGATAATGATAGTGATGATGGTGTTGGTAGTGATGATAATGATAGTGATGATGGTGTTGGTAGTGATGATAATGATAGTGATGATGGTGATGGTAGTGATGATAATGATAGTGATGATGGTGATGGTAGTGATGATAATAATAGTGATGATGGTGTTGGTAGTGATGATAATGATAGTGATGATGGTGATGGTAGTGATGATAATGATAGTGATGATGGTGTTGGTAGTGATGATAATGATAGTGATGATGGTGATGGTAGTAATGATAATGATAGTGATGATGGTGTTGGTAGTGATGATAATGATAGTGATGATGGTGTTGGTAGTGATGATAATGATAGTGATGATGGTGTTGGTAGTGATGATAATGATAGTCATGATGGTGATGGTAGTGATGATAATGATAGTCATGATGGTGTTGGTAGTGATGGTATTAATAGTGATGATGGTGATGGTAGTGATGATAATGATAGTGATGAGGGTGATGGTAGTGATGATAATGATAGTGATGATGGTGATGGTAGTGATGATAATGATAGTGATGATGGTGTTGGTAGTGATGATAATGATAGTGACGATGGTAATGATAGTGATGATTGTGATGGTAGTGATGATAATGATAGTGATGATGGTGATGGTAGTGATGATAATAGTGAAGATGGTGTTGGTAGTGATGATAATGATAGTGATGATGGTGATGGTAGTGATGATGATAGTGATGATGGTGATGGTAGTGATGATAATAGTGATGATGGTGATGGTAGTGGCGGAATGTGTCATGATTGTATGTGATGGTTCTGTGTGATGGTTCTACGTGGTGGTTCTGTGATGATTCTGTGATGATTCTATGTGTTGGTTCTATGCGATGGTTCTATGTGATGGTTATGTGTGATGGTTCTATGTGGTGGTTTTATGTGATGGTTGTGTGAAGGTTCTATGTGATGCTTCTATGTGATGGTTCTATGTGATAGTCCTATGTGATGGTTCTATGTGATGGTTCTATGTGATGATTCTGTGATGGTTCTATGTGATGGTTCTATGTGATGGTTCTATGTGATGGTTCTATGTGATGGTCCAATGTGATGGTCCTATGTGATGGTTCTATGTGATGGTTCTATGTGATGATCCTATGTGATGGACCTATGTGATGGTTCTATGTGATGGTTCTATGTGATGGTTCTGGGATGGTTCTATGTGATGGTTCTATGTGATGGTTCTTTGATGGTTCTATGTATGAGATGGTAGTGTATTTACTGTAAAATATTGAGAAGCATTAGTGTAAGATCTAATTATGGAGTTGAGTGGTGAGGATGAGAAGGAGGGGAAGTTGAGAGGAGGGAGGGAGGGAGGGGAGAGGAGAAGTTAGGGATAAAGGGGAAGGGTATAGAGGAGGGGAGAGGTAAGAAGGAGAAGGTAAAAGAAGGGAAAACAGCGGGAAGAGGGAGTAAGATAATGGAGGAAAAATGAAAGAATTGGAGAAGTAGAAAGAGGGAGAGAGGTGAATGGGGGACAGTGAGGGGTGGGGGGTGACGTGTTTCCCTCACCTCCATGCCGATGGAAAATCCAGGAGAGTGTTGTACTGTCTCCTGGAAACCCCAGTGATGAGGGGAGGAGAGAGCAATGATGGGGAGGAAGTGAGGGGAGAGAGGAATAGTGGGAGGGATGAGAAGAGGAAGAATGAGGAAGAGAGAAAAGTGGGTAATGAATGAGAGTGAATAAACAGTGAGTGGAAGAGAAATGAGGGGAAATTGTCAGAGAGGGGAGGTGAAGGAGAGAGGGAAGAGAGATGATATTAGATGGAAGAGAGGGATGCCAGGAAGAGGTGTTAAGAGAAGAAAATGAGAGAGAGAGGAAGAAGAAGAGGGGAGAGTCAGAAAAGGGGAAAAATCCCCGACCGTTTGCAGATGATGCTGTGTTTTCCCCTCTGATATCTGGTGTGTGTGTGTGTGTGTGTTACAAAGGAAGGAGGAGAGGAAACAAACGCTAAAGTCTTCTCCTTTTCTCTATCTACTCCATTCTCCTACCTCCCTGTTCCCCTGCCCTCCCTCCTTATTCTATTCCTCCACCACCTTCCCCTCCTTCCTAGTCTCACTGAAATTCTCCGTATTTTGGGATTCTTGGAAAAGCAAGAGGGAGATAGGTAGATAGATAGATAGATAGAGAGAGAGAGGGGAGAGAGAGAGAGAGATTCTTGGAAAAGCAAGAGGGAGATAGGTAGATAGATAGATAGATAGAGAGAGAGAGGGGAGAGAGAGAGAGAGAGAGAGAGAGAGAGAGAGATAGAGAGAGAGAGAGAGAGATAGAGAGAGAGAGAGAGAGAGAGAGAGAGAGAGAGAGAGAGAGAGAGAGAGAGAGAGAGAGAGAGAGAGAGAGAGAGAGAGAGAGAGAGAGAGAGAGAGAGAGAGAGAGAGAGAGAGAGAGAGAGAGAGAGAGAGAGAGAGAGAGAGAGAGAACATAATCCAACAACAAACTTTACAATGAACATAAACTAAATGAACCAAGAGAAGCCAGGAATATACAAAGTGCCGTGTAGTGTCTGCTAATTAACACACATTGGATAGACTGGCAGCAAACTTGGCATTAGACTACTAGGAGTCACACAGTGTAATACCTTCATAGTGCATTCCATACTCAGGTGTGGCTGGATATCTGTACCCAGAGGCAGTTATGGGTACAGGGTCTGGGTATCCATGTTATGGTAGCTAAGCAAGTTACAGTGACAGAATAGAATATCATTGTTTATACCCACAATGATATTCCAGCTGCACCACTTGTTTTCATTGCATCAAAGTGCCCTTTCACTTCTTTGACATTTTATTTCCTCGAGTATGTGTTGCTCCCTAACATCCTTGTAGCATATCTGTGTTTTCGTATTTCATCTGTACCCTTGTGTACCTCTTTCCCGTCTCTCAAACTGGCTGCACCTTATCAACTTCAGCATTATGTAAGTTATCATATCATCCTTATTCTTCCTTCTAGTGTAATCAGGTTTGAGTTCCCATAGGACATACCCATAGCACACACCACTTAGCTCTGGGACTAGTCTTGTTGCTAACCTCTGCACTTTCTCTAACTTCTTGACGTGCTTGACCATGTGTGGGTTCCGTACTAGTGCTGCATACTGCATTATGGCCTGACGTACACAGTATGCAGTGTGTGTGCGTGTTTGTGTGTACTCACCTAATTGTGGTTGTAGGGGTCGAGACTTAGCTCGTGGCTCCGCCTCTTCACTGATCTCTAGTAGGTCCTTTGTCTCTCTGCTCTCTGAGCTTTGTCATACTTCGTCTTAAAGCTATGTATGGTTCCTGCCTCCACTACATCACTTGCTTGGCTATTCCACTTCCTGACGACTCGATGACTGAAAAAAATACTTCCTAACGTCCCTATGACTCGTCTGAGTCTTCAACTTCCAATTGTGACCCCTTGTTTCTGTGTCCCCTCTCTGGAACATCCTGTCTCTGTCCACCTTATCTATTCCACGCAGTATTTTGTATGTCGTTATCATGTCTCCCCTGACCCTCCTGTAACTCAACCTTCCTTCGTAGGACATTCCCCTGAGATCCGGAACTAGCCTTGTTGCAAACCTCTGTACTTTCTCTAATTTCTTGACGTGCTTGACCAGGTGTGGGTTATAAACTGGTGCTGCATACTCCAGTATGGGCCTGACGTACACGGTGTACAGTGTCTTGAACGATTCCTTACTAAGGTATCGGAATGCTATTCTCAGGTTTGACAGGCGCCCATATGCTGCATGTGTGTGTGTGTGTGTGTGTGTGTGTGTGTGTGTGTGCGATACAAAGGTACAGATTAAGTGAAACATAATATAAACATAATATAAACATAATATAAACTCAAGCTGATACAAGCTTGAGTTTATATTATGCTCTTATAATTGAAATGTTATGATAACAAAATATATTTACCATAAGTGTCTTTTTTTAACCATAACAAAAGCTGAGGACGGAAGAGATAAAAAGAGGAGAGCAGGACAAAAGGAGAGGAAGAGAGTGTGAGAGAGAGAGAGAGAGAGAAAAGAGAAAGAGAGAGGGAGGTGGTTTAAGTGAGGCAGATTATTTTGGTCCCAAAGGTAGCCTCTACCTTGACCCGATTCCTGGTGTGTGTGTGTGTGTGTGTGTGTGTGTGTGTGTGTGTGTGTGTGTGTGTGTCTTCCATTGAGCCAGTGATCTCCCATCTCCCCCCCCCTCCCGTCTCCTCCCTCCTACCAAGCCACTCTTCCCCTCCCTTTCCCCAGATCACCCCTCACCCCCTCTTCCAAGGTCACCCCTCACCCCTCTAGTTCCCCTCACAGTAGTCCCCTTCCCCACTCTCCTGAAACCAATTCTGTTTCGTGAAATTCCTCTACGAATGGCAGAGACAAGGAAGAGAAAAGAGGGGAACAGAGGGAAAAAGGAGGAGAACGGAAGAAAACAAAAAGGAAAGAAAGATGATATTGTAAATATAGAAAGATTCCTTAAAATGGAATGATGGAATGTAAGAAAGAGAGAGGATGATGCTCGTGGCTTAATTGGTAGCGTTTTCAGTTGTCTCTGTCACTGAGCTGGTGTGGTGTAGAGACCCACAAGTTGATAAAAGAGACACATTTCGCCAGCCAGTGGTTTCTTCAGTCTAGTGTAGAGAACAGTGGACGATGAGGAGGAATTTGAGGTAATCAGTCCCTCAGCCTGGAGGGAGTCAATGTGTTGGGTCCATCAGTCTGATGGACTGAAGGGATTTAGGGAAGCTAGTTAGTCAGACTTGAGTCCTGGAGGTATATACCTGTGACAGGTTTCGAGAGTTTTCATGTACACGCAACCCAGTCTGGGACAAGGTTTTCTTGGCTCGTTGCAAGTTCAACCAGGTTATTGCTGTTAGCCACCTGCTGGCCCTCAAAGCTATCACAGTCTGGTTGATTTGGCTTGTCGGCAGTAATGTTTCAGTTTCCTCTATACTTTTTCTGGTGGCAACATGGTGAACAGTCTTGAA
>NC_091358.1:834921-844921 GCF_038502225.1 Cherax quadricarinatus
CCAAAATAATAATTTACACACCCAACAGCCTACCAATCATTTATATGCCCAAAAGCCTACCAAACCATAATTTGGTGAACCATCAAAATTTGTGAAGTGCACTTCCGGTCACGTGTTCAAATTATTCTGAACTCTTCACAAAATGTTCGACGAATATTGAAACAAAAAAATTCTGGTTTCCGTTCATTTTTTTTTATTCTAAATAAATAAAATAATTTAACTGATATTGTCGTTTACTTATGGTAGCAGTTTGTGATGACATGAGTTGTGATGACATGACTTGTGATGACATGAGTTGTGATGACGTGACTTGTGATGACATGATGTTATGATGACATGAGTTGTGATGACATGATGTTATGATGACATGAGTTGTGATGACATGATGTTATGATGACATGAGTTGTGATGACATGAGTTGTGATGACATGACTTGTGATGACATGACTTGTGATGACATGATGTTATGATGACATGACTTGTGATGACATGAGTTGTGATGACGTGAGTTGTGATGACATGATGTTATGATGACATGAGTTGTGATGACATGAGTTGTGATGACATGACTTGTGATGACATGATGTTATGATGACATGAGTTGTGATGACATGAGTTGTGATGACGTGAGTTGTGATGACATGAGTTGTGATGACATGAGTTGTGATGATATTACTTGTGATGACATGATGTTATGATGACATGACTTGTGATGACATGAGTTGTGATGACGTGAGTTGTGATGACATGAGTTGTGATGACATGAGTTGTGATGACATGAGTTGTGATGACATGAGTTGTGATGACATGAGTTGTGATGACGTGAGTTGTGATGACATGAGTTGTGATGACATGACTTGTGATGACATGAGTTGTGATGACATGAGTTGTGATGACGTGAGTTGTGATGACATGAGTTGTGATGACATGACTTGTGATGACATGAGTTGTGATGACATGAGTTGTGATGACATGATGTTATGATGACATGAGTTGTGATGACATGACTTGTGATGACATGAGTTGTGATGACATGACTTGTGATGACATGAGTTGTGATGACATGAGTTGTGATGACATGAGTTGTGATGACATGAGTTGTGATGACATGAGTTGTGATGACATGAGTTGTGATGACATGAGTTGTGATGACATGACTTGTGATGACATGAGTTGTGATGACATGAGTTGTGATGACATTAGTTGTGATGACATGACTTGTGATGACATGAGTTGTGATGACATGAGTTGTGATGACATGAGTTATGATGACGTGAGTTGTGATGACATGAGTTGTGATGACATGAGTTGTGATGACATAAGTTGTGATGACATGACTTGTGATGACATGAGTTGTGATGACATGAGTTGTGATGACATGATGTTATGATGACATGAGTTGTGATGACATGAGTTGTGATGACATGAGTTGTGATGACATGATGTTATGATGACATGATGTTATGATGACATGAGTTGTGATGACATGATGTTATGGTAGCAGTTTGTGATGACGTGAGTTGTGATGACATGATGTTATGGTAGCAGTTTGTGATGACGTGAGTTGTGATGACATGACTTGTGATGACATGATGTTATGATGACATGAGTTGTGATGACATGAGTTGTGATGACATGAGTTGTGATGACATGAGTTGTGATGACATGAGTTGTGATGACATGAGTTGTGATGACATGATGTTATGATGACATGATGTTATGATGACATGAGTTGTGATGACATGATGTTATGGTAGCAGTTTGTGATGACGTGAGTTGTGATGACATGAGTTGTGATGACACGACGTTATGGTACCAGTTTGTGATGACGTGAGTTGTGATGACATGAGTTGTGATGACATGAGTTGTGATGACATGACTTGTGATGACATGAGTTGTGATGACATGAGTTGTGATGACATGAGTTGTGATGACATGAGTTGTGATGACATGAGTTGTGATGATATGATGTTATGATGACATGAGTTGTGATGACATGAGTTGTGATGACATGAGTTGTGATGACATGAGCTGTGATGACATGAGCTGTGATGACATGAGTTGTGATGACATGATGTTATGGTAGCAGTTTGTGATGACATGAGTTGTGATGACATGATGTTATGGTAGCAGTTTGTGATGACATGAGTTGTGATGACATGAGTTGTGATGACATTAGTTGTGATGACATGAGTTATGATGACATGAGTTGTGATGACATGAGTTGTGATGACATGAGTTGTGATGACATGATGTTATGATGACATGATGTTATGATGACATGAGTTGTGATGACATGAGTTGTGATGACATGAGTTGTGATGACATGAGCTGTGATGACATGAGCTGTGATGACATGAGTTGTGATGACATGATGTTATGGTAGCAGTTTGTGATGACATGAGTTGTGATGACATGAGTTGTGATGACATGAGTTGTGATGACATGAGCTGTGATGACATGAGTTGTGATGACATGATGTTATGGTAGCAGTTTGTGATGACATGAGTTGTGATGACATGATGTTATGGTAGCAGTTTGTGATGACATGAGTTGTGATGACATGATGTTATGGTAGCAGTTTGTGATGACATGAGTTGTGATGATATGAGTTGTGATGACATGATGTTATGATGACATGAGTTGTGATGACAGGAGTTGTGATGACATGATGTTATGGTAGCAGTTTGTGATGACATGAGTTGTGATGACAGGAGTTGTGATGACATGACTTGTGATGACATGAGTTGTGATGACATGATGTTATGATGGCATGAGTTGTGATGACAGGAGTTGTGATGACATGATGTTATGGTAGCAGTTTGTGATGACATGAGTTGTGATGACATGAGTTGTGATGACATGAGTTGTGATGACATGAGTTGTGATGACATGAGTTGTGATTACATGAGTTGTGATGACATGAGTTGCGATGACATGAGTTGTGATGACATGATGTTATGATGACATGAGTTGTGATGACATGATGTTATGGTAGCAGTTTGTGATGACATGAGTTGTGATGACATGAGTTGTGATGACATGAGTTGTGATGACATGAGTTGTGATGACATGAGTTGTGATGACATGAGTTGTGATGACATGGGTTGTGATGACGTGAGTTGTGATGACATGAGTTGTGATGACATGAGTTGTGATGACATGAGTTGTGATGACATGGGTTGTGATGACATGAATTGTGATGACATGATGTTATGATGACATGAGTTGTGATGACATGAGTTGTGATGACATGGGTTGTGATGACATGAATTGTGATGACATGATGTTATGATGACATGATGTTATGATGACATGAGTTGTGATGACATGATGTTATGGTAGCAGTTTGTGATGACATGAGTTGTGATGACATGAGTTGTGATGACATGAGTTGTGATGACATGAGTTGTGATGACATGGGTTGTGATGACGTGAGTTGTGATGACATGCGTTGTGATGACATGAGTTGTGATGACATGAGTTGTGATGACATGGGTTGTGATGACGTGAGTTGTGATGACATGAGTTGTGATGACATGATGTTATGATGACATGAGTTGTGATGACATGATGTTATGGTAGCAGTTTGTGATGACGTGAGTTGTGATGACATGAGTTGTGATGACATGATGTTATGGTAGCAGTTTGTGATGACGTGAGTTGTGATGACATGAGTTGTGATGACATGATATGGTAGCAGTTTGTGATGACGTGAGTTGTGATGACATGAGTTGTGATGACATGATGTTATGGTAGCAGTTTGTGATGACGTGAGTTGTGATGACATGAGTTGTGATGACACGACGTTATGGTACCAGTTTGTGATGACGTGAGTTGTGATGACATGAGTTGTGATGACACGACGTTATGGTACCAGTTTGTGATGACGTGAGTTGTGATGACATGAGTTGTGATGACACGACGTTATGGTACCAGTTTGTGATGACGTGAGTTGTGATGACATGAGTTGTGATGACACGACGTTACGGTACCAGTTTGTGATGACGTGAGTTGTAATGACATGAGTTGTGATGACATGATGTTATGGTACCAGTTTGTGATGACGTGAGTTGTGATGACATGAGTTGTGATGACACGACGTTATGGTACCAGTTTGTGTTAATATGAGTTGTAATGACATGACGTTATGGTACCAGTTTGTGATGACATGAGTTGTGATGACATGACGTTATGGTACCAGTTTGTGATGACATGAGTTGTGATGACATGACGTTATGGTACCAGTTTGTGTGGATATGACATTATGGTACCGGTTTGTGATGATATGAGTTATGGTACCAGTTTGTGATGACATGAGTTGTGGTACCCAGCCTTCCTCCCTCCCAGACTCCCTCCCTCTCAGCCTCCCTCCATCCCAGCCTCCCACCATCTCAGCCTCCCTCCATCCCAGCCTCCCTCCATCCCATCCTCCCTCCATCCCAGCCTCCCACCATCTCAGCCTCCCTCCATCCCAGCCTCCCTCCATCCCAGCCTCCCTCCATCCCAGCCTCCCACCATCTCAGCCTCCCTCCATCCCAGCCTCCCACCATCCCAGCCTCCCTCCATCCCAGCCTCCCTCCATCCCAACCTCTATCTCAGCCTCCCTCCATCCCAGCCTCCCTGCATCCCAGCCTCCCTCCATCCCAGCCTCTCACCATCCCAGCCTCCCTTCATTCCAGACTCCCTCCATCCCAACCTCTGACCATCTCAGCCTCCCTCCATCCCAGCCTCCCTGCATCCTAGCCTCCCTCCGTCCAAGCCTCCCTGCATCCCAGCCTCCCTCCATCCAAGCCTCCCTGCATCCCAGCCTCCCTCCATTCCAGCCTCCCTGCATCCCAGCCTCCCTCCAATCCCAGCTTCCTTCCATCTCAGCCTCCCTCCATCCCAGCCTCCCTCCATCCAAGCCTCCCTGCATCCCAGCCTCCCAGCCTCCCTCCATCCAAGCCTCCCAGCCTCCCAGCCTCCCTCCATCCAAGCCTCCCTGCATCCCAGCCTCCCTCCATCCAAGCCTCCCTGCATCCCAGCCTCCCTCCATCCCAGCCTCCTTCCATCTCAGCCTCCCTCCATCCCAGCCTCCTCCATCCAAGCCTCCCTGCATCCCAGCCTCCCTCCATCCAAGCCTCCCTGCATCCCAGCCTCCCTCCATCCAAGCCTCCCTGCATCCCAGCCTCCCTCCATTCCAGCCTCCCTGCATCCCAGCCTCCCTCCAATCCCAGCCTCCTTCCATCTCAGCCTCCCTCCATCCCAGCCTCCCTCCATCCAAGCCTCCCTGCATCCCAGCCTCCCAGCCTCCCTCCATCCAAGCCTCCCAGCCTCCCAGCCTCCCTCCATCCAAGCCTCCCTGCCTCCCAGCCTCCCTCCATCCCAGCCTCCCTGCATCCCAGCCTCCCTCCATCCAAGCATCCCTGCATCCCAGCCTCCCTCCATCCCAGCCTCCTTCCATCTCAGCCTCCCTCCATCTCAGCCTCCCTCCATCCCAGCCTCCCTCCATCTCAGCCTCCCTCCATCTCAGCCTCCCACCACCTCAGCCTCCCTCCATCCCAGCCTCCCTCCATCCCAGCCTCCCTGCATCCCAGCCTCCCTCCATCCCAGCCTCCCTCCATCTCAGCCTCCCACCATCTCAGCCTCCCTCCATCCCAGCCTCCCTCCATCCCAGCCTCCCTCCATCCCAGCCTCCCTTCATCCCAACCTCTCTCTATCCCAACTTCCCTCCCTCCCGTTATCTCTCCTCCATATCTCCCCTCATCTCTCATTGTCTCACCTCATGGATCTTCATTGCATCTGGTATCCTCAGCCTCTCTCAGTGGGTCTCATTTCCCTCTCAATAAGCCTATTTCCTCCCCTCTCTAGGCCTTCATCTCATCAATAGGCCTACTTCCTCTCGTAAGCCTTACTTTTCTTACTGTTTCCCATTTTTTTAGCTCATTTTATTAGGTCACATCTCTTCTGATGTCTCTTTTGAAGGTCACATCTCTCCCGAAGTCACCTTTGAAGGTCACATCTCTCCCGAAGTCTCCTTTGAAGGTCACATCTCTCCCGAAGTTTCCTTTGAAGGTCACATCTCTCCCGAAGTTTCCTTTGAAGGTCACATCTCTCCCGAAGTCACCTTTGAAGGTCACATCTCCCGAAGTCACCTTTGAAGGTCACATCTCTCCCTAAGTCACCTTTGAAGGTCACATCTCCCGAAGTCACCTTTGAAGGTCACATCTCTCTCGAAGTCTCCTTTGAAGGTCACATCTCCCGAAGTCACCTTTGAAGGTCACATCTCCCGAAGTCACCTTTGAAGGTCACATCTCTCCCGAAGTTTCCTTTGAAGGTCACATCTCTCCCGAAGTCACCTTTGAAGGTCACATCTCTCCCGAAGTTTCCTTTGAAGGTCACATCTCTCCCGAAGTCACCTTTGAAGGTCACATCTCCCGAAGTCACCTTTGAAGGTCACATCTCTAACAAGGGTGAGATCAGAGGTTCATCTAAGGACACGGAGATTGATCAGTTTAACATAAGTGTATAAATCCACAGTGAGCTGCTACCCTAGTTTATGTGATGGTTACTAACACTACTGAAGTCTCTCAGTCTGAGCTGGGAGACTTCAGTAGTGTCAACCTGAGCTGGGAGACTTCAGTAGTGTCAACCTGAGCTGGGAGACTTCAGTAGTGTCAACCTGAGCTGGGAGACTTCAGTAGTGTCAACCTGAGCTGGGAGACTTCAGTAGTGTCAACCTGAGCTGGGAGACTTCAGTAGTGTCAACCTGAGCTGGGAGACTTCAGTAGTGTCAACCTGAGCTGGGAGAGACTTCAGTAGTGTCAACCTGAGCTGGGAGACTTCAGTAGTGTCAACCTGAGCTGGGAGACTTCAGTAGTGTCAACCTGAGCTGGGAGAGACTTCAGTAGTGTCAACCTGAGCTGGGAGACTTCAGTAGTGTCAACCTGAGCTGGGAGACTTCAGTAGTGTCAACCTGAGCTGGGAGAGACTTCAGTAGTGTCAACCTGAGCTGGGAGACTTCAGTAGTGTCAACCTGAGCTGGGAGACTTCAGTAGTGTCAACCTGAGCTGGGAGAGACTTCAGTAGTGTCAACCTGAGCTGGGAGACTTCAGTAGTGTCAACCTGAGCTGGGAGACTTCAGTAGTGTCAACCTGAGCTGGGAGAGACTTCAGTAGTGTCAACCTGAGCTGGGAGACTTCAGTAGTGTCAACCTGAGCTGGGAGACTTCAGTAGTGTCAACCTGAGCTGGGAGAGACTTCAGTAGTGTCAACCTGAGCTGGGAGACTTCAGTAGTGTCAACCTGAGCTGGGAGACTTCAGTAGTGTCAACCTGAGCTGGGAGACTTCAGTAGTGTCAACCTGAGCTGGGAGACTTCAGTAATGTCAACCTGAGCTGGGAGACTTCAGTAATGTCAACCTGATCTGGGAGACTTCAGTAATGTCAACCTGATCTGGGAGACTTCAGTAGTGTCAGTCTGAGCTGGGAGACTTTAGTAGTGTCAACCTGAGCTGGGAGACTTCAGTAGTGTCAGTCTGAGCTGGGAGACTTTAGTAGTGTCAACCTGAGCTGGGAGACTTCAGTAGTGTCAGTCTGAGCTGGGAGACTTTAGTAGTGTCAACCTGAGCTGGGAGACTTCACTGGTGTACATCAGCTACGATAGCTTCAATAATCTCCCTTCCAGCAGAACTGGAGTTACTATCACTTGGGAAATACCATCTCTTAACCTACCTTATACCATACACAGGAAAAAATGAATTTTTATGGAGATATCTCCATCATAGCAGAAAGGAGACAAGAGACAATATATGTATAGGAGACGAGATATAGGAAAGAGGAGGAATATAGATGACATATATCCAAGAATATATGGCGGACAAATAATGGAGTCATTATATGCTTAAGAATGTATAACAGCGCTAGTCTAGTGAAAAGATGTTTTGGGAGGGTTAGGGAGGGTGAGGGAGGGTGAGGGAGGGTGAGGGAGGGTGAGGGAGAGTGAGGGAGGGTGAGGGAGGGTGAGGGAGAGTAGGGAGGGTGAGGGAGGATAGGGAAGGTCAGGGTGGGTGAGGGAGAATAGAGAGGATAGAGAGGATGAGGGAGAATAGTAAGGGAGAGAGAGGATAGAGAGGGTGAGGGAGAATAGGAAGGGTGAGGGAGAATAAGAAGGGTGAGGGAGAATAGGGAGGGTGAGGGAAAATAGGAAGGGTGAGGGAGGATAGGGAGGGTGGGGGAGAACAGGAAGAGTGAGGGAGGATAGGGAGGGTGAGGGAGAATAGAAAGGGTGAGGGAGGATAGGGAGGGTGAGGGAGAATAGAAAGGGTGAGGGAGGATAGGGAGGGTGAGGGAGGATAGTGAGGGTGAGGGAGTATAGGAGGTGAGGAGAATAGAAAGGGTGAGGGAGGATAGAGAGGGTGAGGGAGGATAGAGAGGGTGAGGGAGGATAGAGAGGGTGAGGGAGGATAGGGAGGGTGAGGGAGGATAGGGAGGGTGAGGGAGGATAGGGAGGGTGAGGGAGGATAGAGAGGGTGAGGGAGGATAGAGAGGGTGAGGGAGGATAGGGAGGGGTAAAAGCACTCGTAGCGTGAAGAAGAGGATTTATGAATGAGGCTAAAAGTGTCTGGGTTGGAGAGAGAGAGAGAGAGAGAGAGAGAGAGAGAGAGAGAGAGAGAGAGAGAGAGAGAGAGAGAGAGAGAGAGAGAGAGAGAGAGAGAGAGAGAGAGAGAGAGAGAGAGAGAGAGAGAGGAGAGAGAGAGAGAGAGAGAGAGAGAGAGAGAGAGAGAGAGAGAGAGAGAGAGAGAGAGAGAGAGAGAGAGAGAGAGAGAGAGAGAGAGAGAGAGAGAGAGAGAGAGAGAGAGAGAGAGAGAGAGAGAGAGAGAGAGAGAGAGAGAGAGAGAGTTACTCTAGAAACAATATCAGTGGTAATAAGACAGAGTGAGCCACACATCAGCTAATACGTGCACCAGGCAGTGATTCCCTTGTTGTACCCGTCCTACATAACTGTCTATCTTATGATAAAGAATAAAAAGCCACAATATCGTGACTGGTACACTGCACATATAACTTACATATAGAACAAACTTATGACGACGTTTCGGTCCGACACGGACCATTAACTACTAAATGGTCCATGTCGGACCGAGTTATTTGTGTACCGTGGCATGCTGGGTGATAAACTAATACTTGCAGAGAAGCGTAACACAAACACTGCCTGTACTGAGAAAATTTTCTGTCCTGGGACAGAAACTTCAAATGTTCATATGGGTAGGAAAATAAATACTTAGACAGTCAGGAAGATACCTGAGTGGCAGTGGTTTAAACTTTAGTTGCGAGTCATCTGATGGTCGTACCTGGTGGTGAACGAGGTGAAGCTTGTTCATCTATGAATGTGATGACACTGTAGCTGCTTCCTGCTCTTTGTGGGACTGTTTCTTGCAGCAGTCAGACGCATCAGATGTTCTTGTATGTTTCTGTACACCACACACATTGCACAGGTAGAAATGGATACATTTCTCCCTGTTTCTCCTACGTATTTCTTTCCGCAAGGACCACATGGTATTGTGTAGACCCGGTGATGGAAACTGCTTGGTGTAACATCCTCATCCTAGTGAGTGCTGCTAATCAATGCACGTCTTATATTGCTGAACACACTGCTGGCCAAACTGGTCACACTGCTGGTCACACTGCCGCAAGGTAGGACTACGCCTTTTTTGGCTGTTTATTCCTGGGTGTCGTGTTGAAGATGCCTTTCTCTCCACATCTGCTGTATTATATTGATCAGTGACAACTATGAAAACATGATAGTTCAAGAAATTTCACATTGAGAAACACATTTGTTATTAAAACGATTTCATTGATTTTTCCAGCTTCTGATAATTTTTAAGTCTCAAGCAGATTGAAATCCTAGGAGAGCTAGTGACTCCAGCAGCCCCCTCACTTCCCTCTGTTTACTGTTACTCTTTGGGTTGTATTAGTTAGGAAGTTAAATATCCCTCTGTCCACTTTCCAAGTTGTTCCT
>NC_091358.1:857421-867421 GCF_038502225.1 Cherax quadricarinatus
CATAGAAATATACACTCCGTATATTTCACACTGTTGCTCCTAATACATGTATAAAAACGTACTATTTAGAAAACATATACATGACAGAGAAAGAATGTGCTTATTAGTCACTACTTCCACCTGTCTCCTGAACACTAGCACCTAACAACACTAATAATACATAAAGGAGCTCAAGAGCTATTTAAATTTAAAAATTAATTTATTTTCTTAAATAGCACTAACATTAATATAAATTTTAACTCAGTTTATGAAAATTTGATTCGTGTTTTCAGAATAATGTTAGGTTTTTAAAAAGTAAAATTTATTTAAAAAAATTATGGTTTTTGATCATGTAACATATATACCATCAAGGATATATAGACTGAGAGGTGTATATAGTCTTGTTATACACTGAGAGGTGTATATAGTCTTGTTATACACTGAGAGGTGTATATAGTCTTGTTATACATTGAGAGGTGTATATAGTCTTGTTATACATTGAGAGGTGTATATAGCCTTGTTATACACTGAGAGATGTATATAGTCTTGTTATACACTGAGAGGTGTATATAGTCTTGTTATACATTGAGAGGTGTATATAGCCTTGTTATACACTGAGAGGTGTATATAGTCTTGTTATACACTGAGAGGTGTATATATGTTGAGAGTTTCTTTTAGTCCCTGTTTTAGTGGCAAAGGAATTCTCTGACTGGTGGTGTACAGGTGTCACGCAGCCTTGATGACCCTCGTGTGCTAGACAGGCTTTAAACGTCAATAACTCACCAACCAACACCAGAACACACAGTGGAAGGATCATATTTCGGAAATCCAGGGAGACAGTACTGGAAATACTCATTATTATTATTATTAAAGATTAGCCGGTATTCTCCCGGCCCGGGCCTTTTCCAAGTGGTGGCCCGGCCTTGGCTCCCTCTTTAGGGAGTGTCTGAGACCTAAGTCTCCCATGGGAGGAGGCACAAGTACCTCCTCATCTTTGGGACCAACTGTCCCCAGGCCTAGCCACAAGCTAGGCCTCTCTGGTCTGCCATCCCCGCCACAAGGGGGCAAATGGGAATGACAGTCTTATGAGCTAAAGGCTCGGGCTCAGGCACCTACCCTACCCTAGAAGGGTTAGGCATGGTGTCGATGGGAAATACTCAGTGGTACACTGTTTAGACTGTTTAGACTACTGCGCTGTTGTTGTTGACTCTGCATGGACCATTAGCCACTGTGTCCTTGACGTGTCGCAAGGTGTTGGGTTATAATGCTAGGTATCAGCTTGACAAACTCAGTCTAAACAGATCTAATACATCACGATGTTTTATAGTTTGGCGAGTTGCTACCCTAAGACAACTTATTATACGGTAATTATAGGGGGAACTTTTCTGTTTTGTCTGAAAGCTCGAGGAAACAACAACTGTTGTTAGAGGGAATTATGGTCCAGGAAAATGTTTATTTTACCTTTCACATCTTCCTTAGCAGAGAATGGAAGCCCCAGCTGACCTTTACTGTAAATGATATTGGGTCTGTATGTACCTGCTTTGTATTTGCACATACGACGGGTTTTTTTGAAATCTGTCTCTTGATTTTCAAGGTCACTGAAAGATGATATGGTTAAAAATTATAACCATAATTTTTCACGGGGTGGAGATGTAAGCCAGCGGAAGGCCTCGGCTAGATGACCAAAATCTCCAGCTGCGGGTCATCATATGACCCGCGTCAGGAAACACTTATTATTATTATTTATTATTAAAGATTAGCCGGTATTCTCCCGGCCCGGGCCTTTACCAAGTGGTGGCCCGGCCTTGGCTCCCTCTTTAGGGAGTGTCTGAGACCTAAGTCTCCCATGGGAGGAGGCACAAGTACCTCCTCATCTTTGGGACCAACTGTCCCCAGGCCTAGCCACAAGCTAGGCCTCTCTGGTCTGCCATCCCCGCCCCAAGGAGGCTAATGGGAATGACAGTCTTATGAGCTAAAGGCTCGGGCTCAGGCACCTATCCTACCCTAGAAGGGTTAGGCATGGTGTCGATCAGGAAACACTTGTCCTGTTTCCTGACGAACCTTAACTAACCTGAGGTCATTGATGGTGAGGCTGGTGCTGTAGAACACATCAAGAAACTGGCTAGTGTTGCTCTGTTAGGTACTGTCAAGACTCCTCAGATCAACGAAATGGTCAAACTGAAGAATTTAGTTCTGTGATATAATGTTTCCATATCTGTCTCCTTGAATTCCCGTATGGAACTTATCTACCTCAGAGATGTGGTGGGCATGAAAGACGTTGAGCAGTGATGTGGTGGCATGAAAGATGCTTACACTAAAGGACTGAAGGATCAGGAAGTCACTGGTGCCAGGTTTATGACAAAGATTGTCGAAGGTGTGCCAAAGGTTCTCTTAGTTTGTCTAACATTTAGTAAAGCAACGTTCAGTGTCCAGCTGGGAGAAATTGAAAGTGCTCTTAAGTCTGTAGTTTTAAATCATGAGGTAATAACAGTTCCTCCCGTGTTATCATTACGTTTACCCTTGTTGAGAGTGTGATACCGGCGTAACCTTCAGCTAGGTTCTTGGACCTTCACAGATTCAACTAGAAAAACAACGCTGAAATCATTGTCACATCTTGAGGCCATTTTTTAATATCTTAGTTTAAAGGCTCTGATCAGATTCCAGTTAGACTCTGGGTGATAGTTGAGTGCTTAGGTAAGTGATCCCATCTTGAGGTTAAATACGGTTCAGTGTGCTTGGATGATCGTGTATCTTGCAACGTTGTACTGTGCTCTGACTGAGAGAGTGGAGGTAGAAACAAGCATGCTGTACCCCTCCCTAACATTTCTCAATATCATCAACGTCTTGTGTGTCACTACAAGGCTCTTTCTGTCAGACTTTAGTTTCTCCCTCGAGGGGTCCTACAAGGTACTTACTGTGGAAGATGAGCCGATGTTAGATGAGTCAAAGAGTGCATATACACCGAGCACGGTCTACAATACAGTCAGATAATCAATGTTTAAGGTTCGTGGACTGTTATTCATCCGATTGTCTCAGCATCAGTGGAATACTGACTTTGATGACGAGGATCCTCATAACCCACCCTGACGACCCACACTTCCACACTACACTGACACACTTTGTCAGATAGACATGGATTTATTTCTTCCTTGTTTCTTCCTAATAGTCAGATGATCGTGTGTCAAGGCAACAGTAAAAATAGTGCCTCTGGCTTAATGAACGCTATATAGGTCGCTGGTCGTTAAACCCAAGAAAGAAAGGAAAGTATTTTTATACGTAGGTACGCTGGGACATGTAACTATATCTCTCAGTTGTCAATCTCTTTAGCTTTACATACGCACATTCTCATTTACATATCAGAGTGAAAGGACCTCTATGATGTTGTCTTCCCCATTATCCAATTTTTCTATCCTTTTCTGAACTACCTTCTCCCTCAAGTACTACGTACCTTAGTTATCAATCTTAGATCTTGCAAACTGTTTAAAGACCAATATCTGCAACTATGCTACGATTATCCTAAAAGTTTACGAAGCTGTGATACTCTGACCAGTTGATTATTCATCACTATTCATCACCTGACTAACACTCGCGCCAAGGAGACACCTGTGTTTTCTCTCTAGCCAGATTATTATTGTTTGTTTTTCACCTATTCATCATTTTTTTTCAGGTAAGGAAGGCGAGATGCCGGCCATAGTATAGTACTTCTCCAGGTGAGTACATGATGCATTGTACTCTGGTCCACCTGTGAAATTTGGTCTGGGACCGAACTGTGACTTGTGATCCGGTCTCAGGTAAGAAGAAGAGCCTCCTTCTTAAACACTTTAAGAAGGAGGTTGTTCTTCTTACCTGGGACCGGTTCATAAGTCACAGTTCGGTCCCAGAACAAATTTCAAGTCCATCTCGTGTGTATTAGTCTTGTATACAGAGTATTACTAAAAGTATGAGACCCTCCCAGTATCATAAAGAGGTGAGGGGTGAGTGAGGGGAGACCTAGACACTCAGGGGCTTCACTCCTCATTCCCCTCCCTTTGTCTCCCCTCTCAGAGCATGTAAAGGGAACCACCAGTGACAAATGTATCTTCTTTCTCTCCCCTCTCCCCTTACTCCTCCCTCTCCCCTCTCTCTTCTCCCCTCTCTCCTCTCCCCTCCCTCCTCTCTTCCCTTATCTAAACTAAAAAATCTACCTCTTATTACAGTTACCGTGATTTTTATATTCTCTCTCTCTCTCTCTCTCTCTCTCTCTCTCTCTCTCTCTCTCTCTCTCTCTCTCTCTCTCTCTCTCTAATTCTCCAACTCCCCTCAGTAGATGTGCTTGAGTGCTTGCAGGTCCTGTGCATCCCCTCAAATTACTCCCCTCTTCTACTCCACTCTCCCCCCACTCCATCTTTTGTAACCGGTTGCCAGACACGGTTTTCGACTCCCATCCCCTCTTCGTCTGCTGGCTGAGGGGAAATGTGAGGGCAGGGGAGGGGTAATTTCAATGGATCAGTGTGTGGAGAGTTTTTATTCATAATTTGAAGGAGCCTGAGGGGACTTTTAGACTCTCAGACAAGGAAAAAGACCCCTTAGATTTTCCCAAAGAAGGAAAAAGACCCCTTAGATTTTCCCAAAGAAGGAAAAAGACCCCTTAGATTTTCCCAAAGAAGGAAAAAGACCCCTTAGATTTTCCCAAAGAAGGAAAAAGACCCCTTAGATTGTCCCAAAGAAGGAAAAAGACCCCTTAGATTTTCCCAAAGAAGGAAAAAGACCCCTTGGATTTTCCCAAAGAAGGAAAAAGACCCCTTAGATTCTCCCAAAGAAGGAAAAAGACCCCTTAGATTGTCCCAAAGAAGGAAACGAGGTAAAAAAAAATCCCTTAGTCTTTTCCAAATAAGCAAAAAACCTTTAGACTTACCCAAACAAGGAAAATAACCCCTTAGATACCCAAACAAG
Source organism: Cherax quadricarinatus (assembly GCF_038502225.1). Taxonomy (NCBI): domain Eukaryota; kingdom Metazoa; phylum Arthropoda; class Malacostraca; order Decapoda; family Parastacidae; genus Cherax; species Cherax quadricarinatus. Next base: position 862,333 of record NC_091358.1, read on the forward strand.
GAAAAAGACCCCCTTTAGACTTTCCCAAACAAGGAAAAAGATCCCTCAGATTCCCAAACAATGACAATATAACAATAACCTCCTTAGATTTTCCTACGAGTCCTTTTCTTGTCTGGAAGGGTCTAAGTTTTTTCATTGTTTAGAAGAGTGTGCGGGGATTTCTATGGGTTTTATTTGGGTAGAGGGTATCTTTTTCATGGTTTAGAGGGGTAGAGAGTATCTTTTTCGTGGTTTAAAGGAGCTGAGGGTATCCTTTTCATGGTTTAAAGGAGTAGGGGGTATCTTTTTCATGATTTAAAGGAGTAGGGGTATCTTTTTCATGATTTAAAGGAGTAGGGGGTATCTTTTTCATGATTTAAAGGAGTAGGGGGTATCTTTTTCATGATTTAAAGGAGTAGGGGTATCTTTTTCATGGTTTAAAATAGAGGGGAGTATATTTTTCACGGTTTAGGACTTCCCTGCTTGAAAGATCCGGAAACAAGAACTAGAGCCGTGCCTAGGGTGAAAAATTACCATGACCGTGACATTCAGAGAAGAAGCGCTAGATCCGCACGGGCAGTGGTGGAGGGCACTTGGCTCACACAGGATCTCTACAAGGTCATTACACGTACACTAACCTCGCTGTTATCCGGCACCAATGCCCTGGATCAAGAACCCTTCAGCCGGGGGGGGGGACACAGGATGTGTCGCCATGGCAAGCTCTACACTCAGGTTTGGAGGATATGAGGATACAGTACGTTTGTAGAGCTTTACCAGTCTGTGTATCACTCTGGGTAGAGCTTTATCAAGCGGTGTTTCACTCTGGGTAGAGCTTTATCAAGTGATATTCCACTCTGAGTAGAGCTTTATCAAGTGGTGTTTCACTCTGGGTAGAGCTTTATCAAGTGATATTTCACTCTGGGTAGAGCTATATCAAGCGGTGTTTCACTCTGGGTAGAGCTTTATCAAGCGGTGTTTCACTCTGGGTAGAGCTTTATCAAGTGATATTCCACTCTGAGTAGAGCTTTATCAAGTGGTGTTTCACTCTGCAGAGCTTATAAAGTGGTATTTCACTCTGAGAGCTTTATCAATGGTGTTTCACTCTGGGTAGAGCTTTATCAAGCGGTGTTTCACTCTGGGTAGAGCTTTATCAAGTGATATTCCACTCTGAGTAGAGCTTTATCAAGTGGTGTTTCACTCTGGGTAGAGCTTTATCAAGCGATGTTTCACTCTGGGTAGAACTCTGTAAAGTCATATTTCATTCTGTGTAGAGCTTTAATAAGTCATGATTTACTCTGCATAGAGTGAAACACGATGTGATAAAGCTCTACACAGAGTGAAACATGACTTGACAAAGCTCCCATTCTAGAAGAACCACAGCTGTGTAGTAGTGATAATAACAGCTGCTAGACACAGCGAGGGAGAGTCGCTGTAAAGTCTCTGAAATATTTTTCCACTCCATTTATTCTCTCTCTCTCTCTCTCTCTCTCTCTCTCTCCCTCTCTCTCTCTCTCTTAGCAGTGAGGTCATCAGCGTTACTAAAGAAGAACATTAAGTCAGAGCAGACTGGGTGAGACTCATCAGGAAACAGAAGTCACCTAGTGGAGTATCCCAAGGTTAACTCCTGTCTCCTACACTTTTCCTACAATAACATCATGGGAGCTACACTGATGGGTACAGCTTAAATATCGCTAAAATGTTTTATTCACATTGGTAGAGAAAAAGGAATAAATTAGAGGAGGAGTTAGAAACTGATCAAATTATTGCAAATATCCAAAATAATACAAGGTACTCCACAGTTGCTGTAGTGATGGGAGAGCATTAGATAGACTAACGGAGGCTGATTTGTTAACTGGGTTTCAAGGTTATTGATTACATGAGGGTCATTAAGGCTGCTTGTAACCAGCTCATCACCTGTCTAGAATACTATAATACCTAAAGCAAGGACTGAAGGGCTCCAAGTGTATATTCACTTGTGTACATCTATTCGTATATAGAGTGAAAGGTGTATATTACTGAGTGTGTGTGTGTGTGTGTGTATGTGTGTATACCCCTCCTATGATTCACTTCCCGACCTTGCCTGACACCTTGGCCAGTATCTGTGTCATGTGTCACATGTGTGACCTTGAGGTGATACCGAGGAGGAAGTGAAGAGTGGGTGTCCCAGTGTTTATCTGTGAGAGCCAGGCAGAGGAGAGACAACTATCAGTAACCTGAGAGATAACAACCACAGCTGCATTTGATAGCTTCTCTCATGATAGGTATTTTGAGAGAGAGAGAGAGAGAGAGAGAGAGAGAGAGAGAGAGAGAGAGAGAGAGAGAGAGAGAGAGAGAGAGAGAGAGAGAGAGAGAGAGAGAGAGGGTGAAGACGTGTCACAGTGTGCTCCACAAACTTTCTTAATATTACTTAAATACGAGGGTTGGTGAGGATAAAAACTGTTCAGTGTCGAAGTACTACTTACAACACATTAGTACAAGTAAGTAACCTCCCCCTGAAGGGGAATATAAGCAAATCAGTGATATTAAGTGTGGTATGGTGAAGACATGGTGTGAGGGGAAGCGGCAGGCCTTAGGAGTGTCTTCACTCATTGCCTTCAGAGTGAGGCTCTAATGTTATATGTGTTTGTGCTATGTACTAGCATCTGGTGCTTTATAAACGTGGCTGGTACAATGCAACACAGTGATTTGTGTAACATCTTCCTTTAGTGGAAAAGGGACAGATAAACAGTGTTTATTAAGTGATAGTGAGAAAACACTTCCAGCAGTGGCCCACTGCCGCCCGCCCTCACTACCCACCGGCTATAAACACCCCACCCACCCACCCTCCACCCCACCCACGACATCACCACCCACCCCTCTCTCCCCTGTGAACTTCAACCTAAGCCTCCTCTGGGATGACTTCACACCGCAAAATAGCAAGATTATCACGCATCTGGCTATTGTCCCAGTAGATACTGCAGTGTTTGTGGGTATACCACAAGGACAAGGATCTTCTTGGATGTAAGGAGCCTACTTTTTCCCAACTACTGCCACAGATTGCACCCCAGAAGAAGAATTTTGTTGCACTTGTTAAAATTTCAGAAAATTTAAGGATATCCATAATCCTGTGGTATATGTGGATACAAGCCGGGAGCTACAGGAGGAGGGTTCAGAAGCCCCACTCAGGGACTCTGTCCAAAGATCAAGACTGCCCTCTTGGCTGTTTAAAGTTGCAGCTAAGATAATCCATCACAGGGAAGCATTTTCATGAGCCCCTCAAATCATTAGATAACCTAAAAGCTTTGTAGAAAGTCAGTGCAAGCCTACATTAAGTGACGTAGCTGCTCAGCTGATGGCTACACTATTGACAAAGACTGGAAGTCCCACACTGAGCTTAACTCAGGGGTAAACATCTGGGAATTCTGTCATCGCAAGGTCCCACAGACTGACAGAGTTAAAACACTACCTTTGGGAATTCTAACAAAATTCCCTCTGACCACCACAGAGGAACAAATCCTCTTCCAGCAACGTGGGCCCTTTGGGATCTGTTAATTCTCCTACACCTGACATCTCTGCTTCAGCCACTGCAGTCTACTTGACAGTGCACATACCATCTCTGATCTCTACACCTGTCAGCACACCTGCCGATTACTTTTCCCTAGAATCGGGAGTAGTGCTCGACAGCAAGCTCTGAGCCAGGAGTTTCACCACCAGAGAACGGTGCAGTTAGTGATCAGGAACTATCACTGCACCTGATCACCTGCTGCGCCGACAAAACAGCAGGGACACATCTGTCAGAACTGGTAGAGGGCGGGTAGAGGACGGGAGGAGGACTGGTGGAGGAAGACATCTACAGCCGCCTCACCCTCCACTAACACAGTTCCAGGGGCAGAATCCGAGGACAAATCTGAAAACACAGGAGGTACAACAAATCCCTAGTCCACCCTCCCAGGCACCTAGGCTGTGCTCCCCGCTGTCACCGGAAGGGCACTCTGCAACAACTGCCTGCAGATACCAGGTAATACTGCTCAAGAAGGACATAGGAGGACCAGTGTGGAAGAAAAAGGAACTTGACAGACAGGCCACCTGTTTAGAGACCTGTTCTCAGAACAAACCAGCAGGATCTCTGAATTGGTAAACACCCCACCGCTCACCACTAGCTACCCCTATCCAGCCCAGCAGGTGGTTTGGGGCCCTTTATACAAGACCACAGACCTACACCCCTGCAGCTGCCTCAGTACCCTACCCTCTCAAGGGCAGGCACCACATTCCCTACACACCCACCCACCTCAAGCTGACCACTTCATCATGAGGAGCAGTCTATCAGCATCCTGTCGGCCAACATTAGAGGTTTCATTACTAATGGGGAGAGCTCACACAAGCTTTGTGAACACCGACGTCCCGACATGATAGTGCTGTTGAAACATTTTGGATGACAGGATTTCAGAAAATTTGCAGGAATTGCTGGCAAACCCTCTGGGATAGAAGGACAGGCAAGGGCAGGGGGTGGTGTGCTGGTGCTTCTCAAAAAGTGTTCATGCCCAGCCCCAGAGTTGCACCCTACATCTTGAAATGATGTTCTTAATCTGTATAAACACAGTCCTCATAGGCATGTAAATTACAGACCTCAGTGGCAACATGCAGACCCTATCAACTTCCAATGGAAAATATTGACTCCCTTCTTACAACACAACTGTCAACATATTATAATTGTTGTGACCTAAAGCACCTTATCAGAGGGACTTTGATGACCTTCTTGAGTTTTTGGGAAGAGAAACTTTGTTGTTTTCCCTACATATCCTCTGGCTCCTCCTTGACCCAGATGAGTGACCTGGCAGAAGGCATAGTCACTTGTAAACCCCTCGGAGTTGATGCTACCACAAGGCTGTTTTACACATTTAAAAGATCCCAACAGAACGAGGTGAGAGTCCACACCACAACCTGGCTATGGAAGGGGAATTGGCCAGCCCTTTGCTCTGAGCTCCCACCACCGACTGGAATGCTCTTCTCCAGGGGATGTTGACAACCAAGGAAGCCTTCACTGGACACATCCTTAATCTGCAACAAGAACACTTTCCCTCCCCGGCAATATGGACAAGCCTACAGATCAGCCTTGGTTTGGCTCAGTTGT
>NC_091358.1:877421-892421 GCF_038502225.1 Cherax quadricarinatus
GACCGGACAACATCTCCCCATGGGTCCTTAGAGAAGGAGCAGAGATGCTGTGCGTGCCTCTAACCACAATCTTCAACACATCCCTTGAAACTGGGCAACTACCTGAGAAATGGAAGACAGCTAATGTAGTCCCCATATTTAAGAAAGGAAACAGAAAAGAGGCACTAAACTACAGACCTGTGTTTCTGACATGTATTGTGTGCAAAGTCTTGGAGAAGATTATCAGGAGGAGAGTGGTCGAACACCTAGAAAGGAACAAGATTATAAATGAAAACCAGCATGGGTTCATGGAAGGCAAATCTTGTATCACAAACCTCCTGGAGTTTTATGACAAGGAAGACAAATCCTGTGTCACAAACCTTCTGGAGTTTTATGATAAAATAACAGAAGTAAGACACGAGAGAGAGGGGTGGGTTGATTGCATCTTCTTGGACTGCAAGAAGGCCTTTGACACAGTTCCTCACAAGAGATTAGTGCAGAAGCTAGAGCATCAGGCGCATATAACAGGAAGGGCACTGCAATGGATCAGAGAATACCTGACAGGGAGACAACAACGAGTCATGGTACGTAATGATGTATCACAGCGGGCACCTGTGACGAGCGGGGTCCCACAGGGGTCGGGCCTAGGACCAGTGCTATTTTTGGTATATGTGAACGACATGATGGAAGGGTTAGACTCAGAAGTGTCCCTGTTTGCAGATGATGTGAAGTTAATGAGGAGAATTAAATCTGATGAGGACCAGGCAGGACTTCAAAGAGACCTGGACAGACTGGACACCTGGTCCAGCAAATGGCTTCTCGAATTTAATCCTGCCAAATGCAAAGTCATGAAGATAGGGGAAGGGCACAGAAGACCACAGACCGAGTATAGGCTAGGTGGCCAAAGACTGCAAATCTCACTCAAGGAGAAAGATCTTGGGGTGAGTATAACACCGAGCATGTCTCCGGAAGCACACATCAACCAGATAACTGCTGCAGCATATGGGCGCCTGGCAAACCTGAGAACAGCATTCCGATACCTTAGTAAGGAATCGTTCAAGACACTGTACACCGTGTATGTCAGGCCCATACTGGAGTATGCAGCACCTGTTTGGAACCCGCACTTGATAAAGCACGTCAAGAAACTAGAGAAAGTACAAAGGTTTGCGACAAGGTTAGTTCCAGAGCTAAGGGGAATGTCCTATGAAGAAAGATTAAGGGAAATCGGCCTGACGACACTGGAGGACAGGAGGGTCAGGGGAGACATGATAACGACATATAAAATACTGCATGGAATAGACAAGGTGGACAAAGACAAGATGTTCCAGGGAGGGGACACAGAAACAAGAGGCCACAATTGGAAGTTGAAGACACAAATGAGTCAGAGAGATATTAGGAAGTATTTCTTCAGTCATAGAGTTGTAAGGCAGTGGAATAGCCTAGAAAATGACGTAGTGGAGGCAGGAACCATACACAGTTTTAAGACGAGGTTTGATAAAGCTCATTGAGCGGGGAGAGAGAGGGCCCAGTAGTAACCGGTGAAGAGGCGGGGCCAGGAGCTAAGACTCGACCCCTGCAACCACAAATAGGTGAGTATAAATAGGTGAGTACACACACACACACATACACACACACCACACACACACACACACACACACACACACACCACAGACACACACACACACACACTCACACACACACACACCACACACACACACACACACACACACACACACACACACACACACACACACACACACACACACACCACACACACACACACACACACACACACACACACACACACACACACACACACCACACACACACACACAGCTGCTGATGTAGCTGCTGCTGTAGCTGCTGATGTAGCTGCTGATGTAGCTGCTGATGTAGCTGCTGCTGTAGCTGCTGATGTAGCTGCTGATGTAGCTGCTGATGTAGCTGCTGCTGTAGCTGCTGATGTAGCTGCTGATGTAGCTGCTGATGTAGCTGCTGATGTAGCTGCTGCTGTAGTTGCTGCTGTAGCTGCTGATGTAGCTGCTGATGTAGCTGCTGATGTAGCTGCTGACGTAGCTGCTGATGTAGCTGCTGCTGTAGTTGCTGCTGTAGCTGCTGATGTAGCTGCTGATGTAGCTGCTGATGTAGCTGCTGATGTAGCTGCTGATGTAGCTGCTGATGTAGCTGCTGATGTAGCTGCTGATGTAGCTGCTGCTGTAGCTGCTGATGTAGCTGCTGATGTAGCTGCTGATGTAGCTGCTGATGTAGCTGCTGCTGTAGCTGCTGATGTAGCTGCTGCTGTAGCTGCTGATGTAGCTGCTGATGTAGCTGCTGATGTAGCTGCTGCTGTAGCTGCTGCTGTAACTGCTGATGTAGCTGCTGATGTAGCTGCTGATGTAGCTGCTGATGTAGCTGCTGCTGTAGTTGCTGCTGTAGCTGCTGCTGTAGCTGCTGCTGTAGTTGCTGATGTAGCTGCTGATGTAGCTGCTGATGTAGCTGCTGATGTAGCTGCTGATGTAGCTGCTGATGTAGCTGCTGATGTAACTGCTGATGTAGCTGCTGATGTAGCTGCTGATGTAGCTGCTGATGTAGCTGCTGCTGTAGTTGCTGCTGTAGCTGCTGATGTAGCTGCTGATGTAGCTGCTGCTGTAGCTGCTGATGTAGCTGCTGCTGTAGCTGCTGATGTAGCTGCTGCTGTAGCTGCTGCTGTAGCTGCTGCTGTAGCTGCTGCTGTAGCTGCTGATACAGTATTTGTATACCTTTCCTTGACTCTTGTTTATGTATTCTGTATTTCTGTCTTTCTCTCTCTCCATCTTTCCCTTCTTCCTTCCTTCCTTCCTTCCTTCCTTCCTTCCTTCCTTCCTTCCTTCCTTCCCCTCCCTCCCTCCACCACGCAGACGCACGGGCAACCGGTTTAAAGTCGGGCCAGACAGTCCACTTGCATCCCCCTCCCTTCCCCTCTTCCCCTCTCCTTGGTTCCCCTCCCTCCCCTTTCCTCCCCCTCCCTCCCCCTCCCTCCCCCTCCCTCCCCCTCCCTCCCCCCTCCCTCCCCCATCTCTCCCCCCTCCCTCCCCTCCTCTCCTGCCTTGGCCTGCCAACCGGCTTCGTCTCTCCCCTTGTTTCCAGGCGCCTCCCAGCCAGAAAGTACCTCTCCCCTCACGCACCTTCCCCTCTCCCCAACCCTCTCCCCTCACGTACCTTCTCCTCTCCCCTCTCCTCCCTAACCACCGACCCATCACTCACCAACGACCTCGCCCCACACTTACGACCAAACACACACACACACACACAAACACGTGTGTACAGTCACTAAAATGTGTATTAAAACTTCTAGCTACACGTGGCTCAACTGCTGCCCATGCCCAGATAGCAGTAAAAATGGGCACCCATGAAATAGCCCACTGTTGTGGGTGGCATCCAGTAAATACTGTGTAAGGCACTCCAGCACCTGCTAGAATGTTATCCTATACTCCCACACTCACCTTCACACTCCCTTCCCCACCACTGCTCTCCCCTACCACTCCCCTCTTCCACTACTCCCCTCTCCATCACGCCCCTCCCTCATTCACTCGAGACATGCCCACACGCCTCTTTTATAACCCCATGTTCATGCCCAGGAATAATGGTACTGTTGTGGGTGGCATCCTGGGGGAGGACTGTTGTGGGTGGCTCCCTTGTTGTGGGTGGCATCCTAGGGGAGGACTGTTGTGGATGGTATCATGGGGGAGGACTGTTGTGGGTGGCATCCTGGGGGAGGACTGTTGTGAGTGGCATCCTGGAGAAGGACTGTTGTGGATGGTATCCTGGGGGAGGACTGTTGTGGGTGGTATCCTAGGGGAAGGCTGTTGTGGGTGGCATCCTGGGGGAGGACTGTTGTGGATGGCATCCTGGGGGAGGACTGTTGTGGGTGGTATCCTAGGGGAGGACTGTTGTGGGTGGCATCCTGGGGGAGGACTGTTGTGGGTGGCTCCCCTGTTGTGGGTGGCATCCTAGGGGAAGACTGTTGTGGATGGCATCCTGGGGGAGGACTGTTGTGGGTGGTATCCTAGGGGAGGACTGTTGTGGGTGGCATCCTGGGGGAGGAGTGTTGTGAGTGGCATCCTGGGGGAGGACTGTTGTGGGTGGCATCCTGGGGGAGGACTGTTGTGGATGGCATCCTGGGGGAGGACTGTTGTGGGTGGTATCCTAGGGGAGGACTGTTATGGGTGGCATCCTGAGGGAGGACTGTTGTGGATGGCATCCTGGGGGAGGACTGTTGTGGGTGGTATCCTAGGGGAGGACTATTGTGGGTGGCATCCTGGGGGAGGACTGTTGTGGGTGGTATCCTAGGGGAGGACTGTTGTGGGTGGCATCCTGGGGGAGGACTGTTGTGATGGCATTCTCGGGGAGGACTGTTGTGGGTGGCATCCTGGGGGAGGACTGTTGTGAGTGGCATCCTGGGGAAGAACTGTTGTAAGTGGCATCCTATGGAAGGACTGTTGTGGGAGGCATCCTGGGGAGGACTGTTGTCTACCTGGAGAGTGTTCCTGGGGGTCAACGCCCCCACGGCCCAGTCCTTGACCAGGCCTCCCTGTGGATCAGGGCCTGATCAACCGATCTGTTACTCCTGGCCGCACGTAGTCCAACGAACGTATCACAGGCCGGTTGATCAGGTACTGACTTTATGTATCTGTCCAGATCCCTCTTGAAGACAACCAGGAGTCTATTAGTAATTCCCCTTATGCATGGTGGAAGGCTGTTGAACAGTCTTGGGCCCCGGACACTTATGGTGTTTTCTCTTAGTGTAGTTATGGCTCCCCTACTTTTCACTTGGGGTATGTTGCATCGCCTGCCAAGTCTTTTGCTTTCGTATGGAGTGATTGCTGTGTGCGTCTTAGGGACCAGTCCCTCCAGGATCTTCCAGGCGTAGATTATGATGTATCTGTCTCGCCTGCGCTCCAGTAATTAAAGTATTTTATAGAACTTAGTATGTGAGTGGCATCCTGGGGAAGGACAGTTGTGGGAGGCATCCTGGGTGAGGAGAGTTGTGGGTGGCATCCTGGGGGAGGACTGATGCTGCTTCTACTGTTGTTACTGCTGCTGCTGTTGCTGCTGTTCCTGCCACCACTGCCGCTCCTGCTGTTGTTTCACTGTTGCTTTTTCCTGTTGCTGTTACTGGAATTGTTGTTGTTGTTGTTACTGTTGTTGCTACTGTTGTTGTTGTTGTTACTGTTGTTGCTACTGTTGTTGTTGTTCTTGTCTGCGCTGCTGTTATTTATGTTGCTGCTGTTGCAATAACCTTGAGAGCCCCCAACAGTGCCAGGACCAGAGGCAAGGTAATCATCCTTGCAACAGTGCCAGGACCAGAGGCAAGGTAATCATCCTTGCAACAGTGCCAGGACCAGAGGCAAGGTAATCATCCTTGCAACAGTGCCAAGACCAGAGGCAAGGTAATCATCCTTGCAACAGTGCCAGGACCAGAGGCAAGGTAATCATCCTTGCAACAGTGCCAAGACCAGAGGCAAGGTAATCATCCTTGCAACAGTGCCAAGACCAGAGGCAAGGTAATCATCCTTGCAACAGCACCAAGACCAGAGACAAGGTAATCATCCTTGCAACAGTGCCAAGACCAGAGGCAAGGTAATCATCCTTGCAACAGTGCCAGGACCAGAGGCAAGGTAATCATCCTTGCAACAGTGCCAAGACCAGAGGCAAGGTAATCATCCTTGCAACAGTGCCAAGACCAGAGGCAAGGTAATCATCCTTGCAACAGTGCCAAGACCAGAGGCAAGGTAATCATCCTTGCAACAGTGCCAAGACCAGAGGCAAGGTAATCATCCTTGCAACAGTGCCAAGACCAGAGGCAAGGTAATCATCCTTGCAACAGTGCCAGGACCAGAGGCAAGGTAATCATCCTTGCAACAGTGCCAAGACCAGAGGCAAGGTAATCATCCTTGCAACAGTGCCAGGACCAGAGGCAAGGTAATCATCCTTGCAACAGTGCCAAGACCAGAGGCAAGGTAATCATCCTTGCAACAGTGCCAAGACCAGAGGCAAGGTAATCATCCTTGCAACAGCACCAAGACCAGAGACAAGGTAATCATCCTTGCAACAGTGCCAAGACCAGAGGCAAGGTAATCATCCTTGCAACAGTGCCAGGACCAGAGGCAAGGTAATCATCCTTGCAACAGTGCCAAGACCAGAGGCAAGGTAATCATCCTTGCAACAGTGCCAAGACCAGAGGCAAGGTAATCATCCTTGCAACAGTGCCAAGACCAGAGGCAAGGTAATCATCCTTGCAACAGTGCCAAGACCAGAGGCAAGGTAATCATCCTTGCAACAGTGCCAAGACCAGAGGCAAGGTAATCATCCTTGCAACAGTGCCAGGACCAGAGGCAAGGTAATCATCCTTGCAACAGTGCCAGGACCAGAGGCAAGGTAATCATCCTTGCAACAGTGCCAAGACCAGAGGCAAGGTAATCATCCTTGCAACAGTGCCAAGACCAGAGGCAAGGTAATCATCCTTGCAACAGTGCCAAGACCAGAGGCAAGGTAATCATCCTTGCAACAGCACCAAGACCAGAGACAAGGTAATCATCCTTGCAACAGTGCCAAGACCAGAGGCAAGGTAATCATCCTTGCAACAGTGCCAGGACCAGAGGCAAGGTAATCATCCTTGCAACAGTGCCAAGACCAGAGGCAAGGTAATCATCCTTGCAACAGTGCCAAGACCAGAGGCAAGGTAATCATCCTTGCAACAGTGCCAAGACCAGAGGCAAGGTAATCATCCTTGCAACAGTGCCAAGACCAGAGGCAAGGTAATCATCCTTGCAACAGTGCCAAGACCAGAGGCAAGGTAATCATCCTTGCAACAGTGCCAGGACCAGAGGCAAGGTAATCATCCTTGCAACAGTGCCAGGACCAGAGGCAAGGTAATCATCCTTGCAACAGTGCCAAGACCAGAGGCAAGGTAATCATCCTTGCAACAGTGCCAAGACCAGAGGCAAGGTAATCATCCTTGCAACAGTGCCAAGACCAGAGGCAAGGTAATCATCCTTGCAACAGTGCCAGGACCAGAGGCAAGGTAATCATCCTTGCAACAGTGCCAAGACCAGAGGCAAGGTAATCATCCTTGCAACAGTGCCAAGACCAGAGGCAAGGTAATCATCCTTGCAACAGTGCCAGGACCAGAGGCAAGGTAATCATCCTTGCAACAGTGCCAGGACCAGAGGCAAGGTAATCATCCTTGCAACAGTGCCAGGACCAGAGACAAGGTAATCATCCTTGCAACAGTGCCAGGACCAGGGGTCAGGCAATCATCCTTGCAACAGTGCCAAGACCAGAGGCAAGGTAATCATCCTTGCAACAGTGCCAGGACCAGAGGCAAGGTAATCATCCTTGCAACAGTGCCAAGACCAGAGGCAAGGTAATCATCCTTGCAACAGTGCCAAGACCAGAGGCAAGGTAATCATCCTTGCAACAGTGCCAAGACCAGAGGCAAGGTAATCATCCTTGCAACAGTGCCAGGACCAGAGGCAAGGTAATCATCCTTGCAAAGTACCAGGACCAGGGACCAGGCAATCATCCTTGCAACAGTGCAGGACCAGGGGTCAGGCAATCATCCTTGCAACAGTGCAGGACCAGGGGTCAGGCAATCATCCTTGCAACAGTGCCAGGACCAGTGGCCAGGGAAACATCCTTGCAACAGTGCCAGGACCAGGGACCAGGCAATCATCCTTGCAACAGTGCCAGGACCAGGGGTCAGGCAATCATCCTTGCAACAGTGCCAGGACCAGGGGCCAGGGAAACATCCTTGCAACAGTGCCAGGACCAGGGACCAGGCAATCATCCTTGCAACAGTGCCAGGACCAGTGGCCAGACAAACATCCTTGCAACATTGCCAGGACCAAGGGCCAGGCAATCATCCTTGCAACAGTGGCAGCACTCCATACTGAGGTCGTCGACCGCTTCAACTGCCAAGGTCTCTCTCTCTTTCTCTCTGTCTCTCTCTCTCTCTCCCTTGCTCTTTTTCTAACTCTTGTTCTCTATGCCACCAACAGCTCTCTCCCTGTTGCGACCCACTACACCTGTGAGCTAGCACAATACACCTGTGAGCTAGTACACAATACCTGTGAGTGAGCTAGCACACTACACCTGTGAATGAGCTAGCACAATACACCTGTGAGCTAGCACACAACACCTGTGAGTGAACAAGTACACTACACTGTGAGTGAGCTAGTACACTACACATGTGAGCTAGTACACTACACCTGTGAGTGAGCTAGCACACTACACCTGTGAGTGAGCTAGTACACTATACCTGTGAGTGAGGTAGTACACTACACCTGTGAGTGAGCTAGTACACTATACCTGTGAGTGAGCTAGCACACTACACCTGTGAGTGAGCTAGTACACTATACCTGTGAGTGAGGTAGTACACTACACCTGTGAGTGAGCTAGTACACTATACCTGTGAGTGAGCTAGTACACTACACCTGTGAGTGAGCTAGTACACTACACCTGTGAGTGAGCTAGTACACTACACATGTGAGCTAGTACACTATACCTGTGAGTGAGCTAGTACACTACACCTGTGAGTGAGCTAGTACACTACACATGTGAGTGAGCTAGCACACTACACCTGTGAGTGAGCTAGTACACTATACCTGTGAGTGAGCTAGCACACTACACCTGTGAGTGAGCTAGTACACTATACCTGTGAGTGAGGTAGTACACTATACCTGTGAGTGAGCTAGTACACTATACCTGTGAGTGAGCTAGTACACTACACCTGTGAGTGAGCTAGTACACTACACCTGTGAGTGAGCTAGTACACTACACATGTGAGCTAGTACACTATACCTGTGAGTGAGCTAGTACACTACACCTGTGAGTGAGCTAGTACACTACACATGTGAGTTAGTACACTATACCTGTGAGTGAGCTAGTACACTACACCTGTGAGTGAGCTAGTACACTACACCTGTGAGTGAGCTAGTACACTACACATGTGAGCTAGTACACTATACCTGTGAGTGAGCTAGTACACTACACCTGTGAGTGAGCTAGTACACTACACCTGTGAGCTAGTATACTACACCTGTGAGGTTGCACACTACAACTGCGAGTGAGCAAGTACACTATACCTGTGAGTGAGCTAGTACACTATACCTGTGAGTGAGCTAGTACACTATACCTGTGAGTGAGCTAGTACACTATACCTGTGAGTGAGCTAGTACACTATACCTGTGAGTGAGCTAGTACACTATACCTGTGAGTGAGCTAGTACACTATACCTGTGAGTGAGCTAGTACACTATACCTGTGAGTGAGCTAGTACACTATACCTGTGAGTGAGCTAGTACACTACATCTATGAGCTAGTACTCTACACCTGTGAGCAAATACACTACACCTGTGAGCTAGTACACTACACCTGTGAGCAAGTACACTACACCTGTGAGCTAGTACACTACACCTCTGAGCTAGTACACTACACCTGTGAACAAGTACACTACACCTGTGAGCTAGTACACTACACCTTTCAGGTAGTACACTACACCTGTGAGTGTACTAGCACACAACACTTGTGAGCTAGTACATTTCCCTTGTGAGCTAGTACACTACACCTGTGAGCTAGTACACTACACCTGTGAGCAAGTAAACTACACCTGTGAGTGAGCTGGTACACTACACCTGTGAGCTAGTTTACTACACCTGTGAGCTGGTACACTACACCTGTGAGCTAGTATACTACACCTGTGAGCTAGTACACTACACCTGTGAGATAGTACACTACTCCTGTGAGTGAACTAGCACACTACACTTGTGAGCTAGTACACTACACATGTGAGCTATTACACTACACTTGTGAGCTAGTACACTACACCTGTGAGCTAGTACACTACGCCTGTGAGTGAACTAGCACACTACACTTGCGAGGTAGTGCACTACACCTATGAGCTATTACACTACACTTGTGAGCTAGTACACTACACCTGTGAGCAATTACACTGCACTTGTGAGCTAGTACACTACACCTGTGAGCTATTACACTACACCTGTGAGCTAGCACACTACACCTGTGAGTGAGTTAGCACACTACACCTGTGAGCTAGTACACTACACCTGTGAGCTATTACACTACCCGTGAGAGCTAGCACACGGCACCTGTGAGTGAGCTAGCACACTACACCTGTGAGCTAGTACACTACACTTGTAAGATAGTACACTGCACTTGTGAGGTAGTACACTACACCTGTGAGCTAGTTCACTACACTTGTGAGGTAGTACACTACACCTGTGAGCTAGTACACTACACTTGTAAGCTAGTACACTGCACTTGTGAGGTAGTACACTACACATGTGAGCTAGTACACTACACTTGTGAGCTAGTACACTACACCTGTGAGCTAGTACACTACACTATGAGCTAGTACACTACACATGTGAGCTAGTACACTACACTATGAGCTAGTACACTACACCTGTGAGCTAGTACACTACACTTGTGAGCTAGTACACTACACTATGAGCTAGTACACTACACATGTGAGCTAGTACACTACACTCTGAGCTAGTACACTACACTTGTGAGCTAGTACACTACACTTGTGAGCTAGTACACTACACCTGTGAGCTAGTACACTACACTTGTGAGCTAGTACACTACACTATTAGCTAGTACACTACACTATGATCTAGTACACTACACATGTGAACTAGTACACTACACTATGAGCTAGTACACTACACTATGAGCTAGTACACTACACATGTGAGCTAGTACACTACACCTGTGAGCTAGTACACTACACTATGAGCTAGTACACTACACTATGAGCTAGTACACTACACCTTTGAGCTAGTACACTACACTATGAGCTAGTACACTACACATGTGAGCTAGTACACTACACTATGAGCTAGTACACTACACCTGTGAGCTAGTACACTACACTTGTGAGCTAGTACACTACACCTGTGAGCTAGTACACTACACTATGAGCTAGTACACTACACATGTGAGCTAGTACACTACACTATGAGCTAGTACACTACACCTGTGAGCTAGTACACTACACTTGTGAGCTAGTACACTACACTATGAGCTAGTACACTACACATGTGAGCTAGTACACTACACTCTGAGCTAGTACACTACACTTGTGAGCTAGTACACTACACTTGTGAGCTAGTACACTACACCTGTGAGCTAGTACACTACACTTGTGAGCTAGTACACTACACTATTAGCTAGTACACTACACTATGATCTAGTACACTACACATGTGAACTAGTACACTACACTATGAGCTAGTACACTACACTATGAGCTAGTACACTACACATGTGAGCTAGTACACTACACCTGTGAGCTAGTACACTACACTATGAGCTAGTACACTGCACTATGAGCTAGTACACTACACCTTTGAGCTAGTACACTACACTATGAGCTAGTACACTACACATGTGAGCTAGTACACTACACTATGAGCTAGTACACTACACCTGTGAGCTAGTACACTACACTTGTGAGCTAGTACACTACACCTGTGAGCTAGTACACTACACTTGTGAGCTAGTACACTACACTATGAGCTAGTACACTACACATGTGAGCTAGTACACTACACTATGAGCTAGTACACTACACTATGAGCTAGTACACTACACATGTGAGCTAGTACACTACACTATGAGCTAGTACACTACACATGTGAGCTAGTACACTACACTATGAGCTAGTACACTACACATGTGAGCTAGTACACTACACTATGAGCTAGTACACTACACATGTGAGCTAGTACACTACACTATGAGCTAGTACACTACACCTGTGAGTGCACTAGTGTTACATCTCAGGAATCCAACGGCCTGTTATCCTGGGTGTAAAGACAGCAAAATAAACACAACAGAAAAACTTGACTTACATTATCCTTCACCAAGTAAGAACAGAAGTATGTACACTATATACACAATAGCAATAGATATTAGTGCACTCCACGGTAAGCAAGGCAGAATAGAAGCCACTAGAGAGCAGACCGTGCTTCAACCAGCTCTAGAATGGGAATGACAAGGGCAGACAGGTGTGTGGTACCCACAACACCTCTGCGATTGCCAAAACCATCTTCTCAATGGCTGGAACCTGGGTACTGATCGAACGATCGGGTACTTACTCTTTGTATGACATACCCCCACCCCGAGAGGGCTCAGGAATAGGCTCCCACCTCCCATTGGTGACCGTGCCACCATGGCACCATATTATGGAACCGCCTTTCCTCTCAACCATTCAACTCTTACATAGAGCTCAGCTTTATTCGCGACAAAAAAGCCAAACCCTAAACTTAGAGCGAGACAGCAGACAGTAGGGCTAACGTAGGTCCAAGGTACTGGAGGACGGTATCCCGCACCATCTCTCTAAAAAAAAAAAAAACACAAGGGGACAGGGAAAAAGAGCTTAAGCTGGTCACCAGAGGTCCCTAACACATCCTAACTTAAAATACTCTTGATAATGTATCTGCCAATTTAATTTGTTTGCCTGCCGGCAATGTGTAATAATCTGAAAGAATAGGGTTGCAGTCGTAGACTCCATCTCATGAACCTCGTATTGTGGTTCTTCATGGCTTTGAGATATACTAGAGGGTTGTGGTCACTGTAGACAGTGACCATCTGCGAAGTCTGGCCCACGTAAACATCGAAGTGCTCCAAAGCCAGTACCAGGGCGTGGGCTTCTTTTTCAATGGTAGAGTAAGCTCTCTGATGCTGCTGGAACTTGGCAGAGAAGAAGGCTACAGGCTGCAACTCCTCGTCCCCGTCTTACAACAGTACTGCCCCAACCCCAGACTCACAAGCATCAACCTGTAATGAGAAAGGTTTGGAGAAGTCTGGAGACAAAAGAATGGGTGCAGTACACAATAATCTTTTTGCTTTCGTAAAAGCATTTTGACATTCTGGGGTCCAATTAAAGGGAACTTTGTGACTGGCAAGAGAGGTAAGGGGGGCTACAATATCTGAAAAATTTATACAGAATTTTCTGTAAAACCCTATCATGTCTAGGAAACGTTGAAGAGATTTCCTATCATGGGGAATTGGGTAATCTTTAAGGGCAAGAACTTTAGCAAATTTAAGAGCAACTTTGCCACTACCTACTTCATGACCCAGAAAAGTAACAGTAGCCTGGCCAAAGGAAGACTTAGATAAATTAACAGTTAAATGGGAACTCTGGAAGGTCTCAAATAGAACCTTAAGCCTAAATAGGTGTTGATCCTAAGTATCAGACACCACAACAATATCATCCAGGTACGCTGCCGTGCCTTCAAGTCCTTTAATAGCCTGATGGATAAGTTTCTGGAATGAAGAGGGGGAGTTTTTCATTCCGAAGGGGGTAACTGTATATTGATAATGACCTCCTGGAATTACGAAGGTAGAGATTTCCTTCTCCTTTAAGGAGATCTAACATGGACACAAAAGTAGCCTTACCCATAAAGTCGATTACGTCATCCAGACGAGGAAGAGGGTAAGCATCTGTGATTGTGACCTCATTCACCTTACGGTAGTCTGTACACATACGAAAACCTCCATCAGCTTTTTTAACAAGGATGCATGGTGAAGCCCATGGACTAGATGATTCCTCCACTAACCCATGCTCTAACAGAAATTCTAACTCCTGCTGAAGTAGCTTCTGTTTTTCAGGATTAGCTCTGTAGAGGGAGAGTTTAATAGGTTTAGAGTTTCCCACATCTACGTCATGATAACCTAACGTACATTTTTTCGGCACATCCGAAAAAATATCAGGGTATGACTGTAGAAGCGCAGTTAAACGTGTTGCTTGAGTTTCAGATAGTCCCTCCATTAAAGGGCTAGGGTCCTTGAGGAGGACAGAGTTTGAAGTATGATATTAATTTCAGAAATAGAATGCAAAAAGTCAGAGTCGTCCTCAGAGGTAGAGGACAGAGTCATTACTGGGACTTTATCTGGTGTATGAAAAGATTTTAATTGATTAATGTGGTAAGTTTTAGTTTTTGAGGCCTTATCAAGGGGAGCTACCACATAATTTACATCAGATAATTTACTTACAATTAGCATAGGTCCCGTAAATCTAGCTTTCAAGGTGTGGCCAGGTATAGGTTCCTGTACCAACACCTTGTCTCCTGGATGGAACGAGCAGAATTACGCATTTCTGTCATATCTCTGTTTCATCTTGTTTTGAGCTGCCTTTAAGTTAACCTTGGCTAACTGACGTGCCACCTGCAACCTTGAAGACGGGTTGTAGAGTGTTGAGCTAACGTCTTCTCCCATCCATCCTTCTTTGAGCACCCGAAGAGGACCTCGTACATTGTGCGCAAAGATCAGCTCAAACGGACTGTATCCGGTAGACTCATGCACAGTTTCTCTACACCTGTCAGTTAGTACACTACACCTGTGAGTTAGTACACTACACCTGTGAGCTAGTACACTACACCTGTGAGCTAGTACACCTCACCTCTGAGCTAGTACACTACACCTTTGAGTTAGTACACTACACCTGTGAACTAGTACACTACACCTGTGAGCTATTATACTACACGTTTCAGTTAGTACACTACACCTGTGAGCTAGTACACTACACCTGTGAGCTAGTACACTACACCTGTGAGCTAGCACTCTACACTTGTGAGCTAGTACACTACACCTGTGAGCTAGTACACTACACCTTTGAGTTAGTACACTACACCTTTGAGTTAGTACACTACACCTGTGAGTTAGTACACTACACCTGTGAGCTAGTACACTACACCTCTGAGTTAGTACACTACACCTCTGAGCAAGTACACTACACCTTTGAGTTAGTACACTACACCTGTGAGCTAGTACACTACATCTGTGAGCTAGTACACTACACCTGTGAGCTAGCACTCTACACATGTGAGCTAGTACACTACACCTGTGAGCTAGTACACTACACCTTTGAGTTAGCACACTACACCTTTGAGTTAGTACACTACACCTCTGAGCTAGTACACTACACCTCTGAGCTAGTACACTAAACCTCTGA
>NC_091358.1:902421-904921 GCF_038502225.1 Cherax quadricarinatus
AACTTTGCTGTAAGCTGACATATGACACACCTCCAGACATGAGCCGTAACCAAGCTTTACTGTAAGCTGACATGTGACACACCTCCAGACATAAGCCGTAACCAAACTTTACTGTAAGCTGACATATGACACACCTCCAGACATGAGCAGTAACCAAGCTTTACTGTAAGCTGACATACGACACACCTCCAGACATGAGCTGACATCGTCACGCGAAGTCAGGAAATGTTCAATGAAATTCTCACTTACGTCCTATAGCATAATTTTCATCAATAGGCCTACTTAGGAGCCAGCATACAATATATCAAGCCTTGTGTGAACAGACACTAGGCCTATTTTGTGTGTATGTGTGTGACATAGGCCTCTTAAGTAATGTTAGTCATTACTTAAGAGGCCTATGAAGAATACGAAAATGGGAAATACATATTTTTTAAAGAAAAAATAATTAAAAATTGGAGGCAGTAGGCCTGGTTTAATTACTCTACCAAAATCATGCAGAATCTCCTAAGTTCATTGTCTAAAATATTGTGATCTTAAAAAAATAAGGTGAAATAGCAGAGAGAAACTTACCGTCTGCTGGCAGGCTCTCAGAGAGTCTAATAATCTCGCTAGACAGATTCTTATCCTATTTGTACTCACCAATATATCTATATCTTCTACACTGTAGAAGCAGCAAGAAGGTTTGGATTCCCCTCGTGAAGTGGTCAATACTTTCTCTTGTGTATACCAGAACTAGTTGTATGGGAGTCGTATTTTTGCTAACCTTGTCTGTTTCCAGGACGGAGTTTATACCTGGAGGGTGTTCCAGGGTTCAACGCCCCCGAGCCCCGGTCCATGTCTAGGAGTACTGGGAGATGTTAATCAGGTTCCACAGATTACCACCATATCTGAATCCGGTCAAGAAGATGAGCTTAGAGCTTAACCTTGTGCTATTACACAAATAACCAGCACGTAGGAGAGACAATAGCTATGATGACATTTCGGTACGATTTGGACCATTTACAAGTCCATTGTGACTTGTAAATAATCCAAGTCGGACCGAAACGTCGTCATAAGCTCTTTTCTCCATTTGCGGGTTATTTGTGTATTGTTCCAGTCACGGTATTGTTTCTTCTTGTGTTATTGTATTGTGCTGGATCATCAGCCTGACACAGCAGTGTCTGGGCATACACTCGGACCACCTTACGGCCGCCCTTGATGATATCTCCCACACTAAGTCTATTACACATTCCAGGACTTGTTCCTTGTGTGTGTGATCGAGAACAAGAAAGATTCGTCACACACACACACTGTGCTTAGCGTTGACGCATCATTTCTGACTAGCAAATGAGCGTCATGAACGGGGAATCCGGGATACGTGGTAGGTAGTATACTTAATATTGAGGAACTCAGTAAGGTATAATACACTCCAGAGTCCCTGAAAATCATAGCAGTTAGTGATAGTGAGTATTTACAGGTATACCAGAGGTGACTGTACACACCTGTCTCTTATTACCAGCTGCTACTACGCTTATCATTTCCCGGTTGGGTATAGACAAAACTGGCCTAATTTGCCCGAAATACTCAACATAACAAGTGACTTTCTATATAGTAGCATGTCACTAATGTCAGCTATGGTCTGTATATCTTGTACATGTACTTGTAGTAAATAAAGATATTATATTATATTATTATTATTATTATTATTATTATTATTATTATTATTATTATTATTATTATATATATATATATTGAAGTGAGATGAGGTGCAGCAGTTGAAGGCGTCGCCACAGATGAGTAGGACTGACATAGAAACTGCAGACTGTCGTTGGCGTTTCCTAATATTTCTGCCTGAACCTTGACGTAGCTCATTACAAAGCCAGGGTGATAAAGCTCTTGGTCCCCGGACACTTACTGAGTTATCTCTGAGTTTGTTATATTGAAAATTGTACAAAATACCGACAAGTTGAAGGTTAAGATATATTTGCAACAGTTAGGTACCTTTATTCTTGAAAATTTAAGCGTACACAGTAGGCTTCTTCAGTCAAATACAGAGGCAGCAGGTGTAGTAGTGAAATGAAGATGATGTAATCAGTCCATCAACCTTGGAGAAGAGGTATTTGAGGTGGTCAGTCCCTCAACCTGGAGAAGAGTTCAGCTCCATGGTCTGGAACAAGGTGGTCAGTCCCTCAGCCTGGAGAAGAGTTCAGCTCCATGGTCTGGAACAAGATGGTCAGTCCCTCAGCCTGGAGAAGAGTTTAGCTTCATGGTCTGGAACAAGGTGGTCAGTCCCTCAGCCTGGAGAAGAGTTCAGCTCCATGGTCTGGAACAAGGTGGTCAGTCCCTCAGCCTGGAGAAGAGTTCAGCTCCATGGTCTGGAACAAGGTGGTCAGTCGCTCAGCCTGGAGAAGAGTTCAGCTCCATGGTCTGGAACAAGGTGGTCAGTCCCTCAGCCTGGAGAAGAGTTCAGCTCCATGGTCTGGAACAAGGTGGTCAGTTCCTCAGCCTGGAGAAGAGTTCA
>NC_091358.1:912421-914921 GCF_038502225.1 Cherax quadricarinatus
CATGACACAGGCATGACACAGAGAGGACACAGACATGACACAGGCATGACATAGTCATGACACAGGCATGATACAGTCATGACACAGCCATGACACATATGACACAGACATGACACAGGCATGACATAGTCATGACACAGGCATGATACAGTCATGACACAGGCATGACACAGACAGGACACAGACATGACACAGGCATGATACAGTCATGACACAGGCATGACACAGATATGACACAGACATGACACAGGTATGTTACAGTCATGACACAGGCATGACACAGACATGACACAGACATGACATAGTCATGACACAGACATGACACAGGTCTGACGCAGACATGACACAGTCATGACAGATATGACACAGGCATGGCAGACATGACACAGGCATGACACAATCATGACACAGGCATGACACAGACATGACACAGACATGACACAGTAATGACACAGACATGACACAGGTCTGACGCAGACATGACACAGTCATGACAGATATGACACAGGCATGGCAGACATGACACAGGCATGACACAATCATGACACAGGCATGACACAGACATGACACAGATATGACACAGGCATGACACAGGCATTACACAGGCATGATACAGTCATGACACAGACATGACATAGTCATGTCACAGGCATGATACAGTCATGACACAGGCATGACACAGACATGACACAGACATGACACAGGCATGACACAGACATGACACAGTCATGACAGACACTTCCTGATAGTTCTCCTACATATTAAGAACATATCTACCTAAACCATACCCCGGCCGGGATTGAACCCGCGGTCAGAGAGTCTCAAAACTCCAGCCCGTCGCGTTAGCCACTAGACCAGCTAGCCACAATAAGATTCGTCTGTAAAAACTTGCATTTGTGGTCACAGTGGTGCCTGTGCTAACCTTCCTATGGTGTAGAAATA
This sequence comes from Cherax quadricarinatus, assembly GCF_038502225.1. Taxonomy (NCBI): domain Eukaryota; kingdom Metazoa; phylum Arthropoda; class Malacostraca; order Decapoda; family Parastacidae; genus Cherax; species Cherax quadricarinatus. The sequence continues at coordinate 913,364 of NC_091358.1, forward strand.
TACCTAGTTGGATGAATCTTATTGTGGCTAGCTGGTCTAGTGGCTAACGCGACGGGCTGGAGTTTTGAGACTCTCTGACCGCGGGTTCAATCCCGGCCGGGGTATGGTTTGTTTACAATCGTGTCATTACGATTTCGTGAGTCAACACATCTACCTAACAACATATTTACCGATATTCAAATTTACATTTCACATATTATATTTATAGATATACATGAGGTGTGAGAAGGTGTGGGAGTGTGGTGTGTGGGGGTGTGGGGGTGTGGGGGTGTGGGAGTGTGGTGTGTGGGGGTGTGGGAGTGTGGTGTGTGGGAGTGTGGGGGTGTGGGAGTGTGGTGTGTGGGGGTGTGGGAGTGTGGTGTGTGGGGGTGTGGGAGTGTGGTGTGTGGGGGTGTGGGGGTGTGGGGGTGTGGGAGTGTGGTGTGTGGGGGTGTGGGGGTGTGGGGGTGTGGGAGTGTGGTGTGTGGGGGTGGGGGAGTGTGGTGTGTGGGAGTGTGGGGGTGTGGGAGTGTGGTGTGTGGGGGTGTGGGAGTGTGGTGTGTGGGGGTGTGGGAGTGTGGTGTGTGGGGGTGTGGGAGTGTGGTGTGTGGGGGTGTGGGAGTGTGGTGTGTGGGGGTGTGGGAGTGTGGTGTGTGGGGGTGTGGGGGTGTGGGAGTGTGGTGTGTGGGGGTGTGGGGGTGTGGGAGTGTGGTGTGTGGGGGTGTGGGAGTGTCGTGTGTGGGGGTGTGGTGTGTGAAGGTGTGGGGGGGTGGGTGTGTGGGGTGTGGGGGTGTGGGGGTGTGGGAGTGTGGTGTGTGGGGGTGTGGGAGTGTGGTGTGTGGGGGTGTGGGGGTGTGGGAGTGTGGTGTGTGGGGGTGTGGGGGTGTGGGAGTGTGGTGTGTGGGGGTGTGGGGTGTGGGAGTGTGGTGTGTGGGGGTGTGGAAGTGTGGTGTGTGGGAGTGTGGGGGTGTGGGAGTGTGGTGTGTGGGGGTGTGGGAGTGTGGTGTGTGGGGGTGTGGGAGTGTGGTGTGTGGGGGTGTGGGAGTGTGGTGTGTGGGGGTGTGGGGGTGTGGGAGTGTGGTGTGTGGGGGTGTGGGGGTGTGGGAGGGTGGTGGGGGGGGGTGTGGGAGTGTGGGGTGTGGGGGTGTGGGAGTGTGGTGTGTGGGGGTGTGGGAGTGTGGTGTGTGGGGGTGTGGGGGTGTGGTGTGTGAAGGTGTAGGGGTGTGGTGTGTGGAGGTGTGGGGGTGTGGGAGTGTGGTGTGTGGGGGTGTGGGAGTGTGGGAGTGTGGTGTGTGGGGGTGTGGGGGTGTGGTGTGTGACGGTGTTGGGGTGTGGTGTGTGAAGGTGTGGGGGTGTGGGAGTGTGGTGTGTGGGGGTGTGGGAGTGTGGTGTGTGGGGGTGTGGGGTGTGGTGTGTGGGGGTGTGGGGGTGAGGGGTAGGGGTATTTGGTAGGGGTATGGGGCTAGGGTGTGGGGCTGGGGTGTGGGGCTAGGGTGTGAGGCTGGGGTGTGGGGCAAGGGTGTGGGGCTAGGGTGTGGGGCTAGGGTGTGAGACTGGGGTGTGGGGCTAAGGTGTGGGC
>NC_091358.1:919921-922421 GCF_038502225.1 Cherax quadricarinatus
ATAGTCTCCACTATATGCCAGCAAGCGTAGTTCCCCCTATACGCCAGCATGCGTACAGTTATTCTGCGTAATTATCTCTATAAATTCGAGCGAGCAATATCGAGGGATATAACAACGATCAATACTTCCAACACTCACACCTGCTCTCTCTCTCTCTCTCTCTCTCTCTCTCTCTCTCTCTCTCTCTCTTCTCCCCTCTTCTCCTTTCTCTCCTTCTCTCTTCCCTTTCCCTCTTCTCCTCCTCTCTCCTCTTTCTCTCTTCTCTCTTCTTCTCTCCTCTCCTCTCTTCTCCTCTTCTCTCCTTCTCTCCTTCTCTCCTCTCTTTTCTCTATTCTCTCTTCCTTCTCCCTCCTTCCCTCCTCATATACCTTTGGTGAGTCTGGAATACTTCTGGTGAGTTTGGAATACCTTTGGTGAGCATGAGATACTCTTGGTGAGTTTGGAATGCCTTTGCTGGAATTGGAATACCTTTGGTATGCTTGGCATACCTTTGGTGAGCGTGGAATGCCTTTAGTGAGTTTGAAATACCTTTGGTGAGCTTGGAATACCTTTGGTGACCTTGGAATACGTTTGGTGAGCGTGGAATGCCCTTGTTGAGTTTGGAACACCTCTGCTGATCTTGGAATACCCTTGGTGAGATTGGAATACCTTTGCTGGGCTACCTACCTACCTGGAGGGTATTCCGGGGATCAACGCCTCAGCGGCCTGGTCCATGACCAGGCCTCCTTGTGTATCAGGGCAGGATCAACTAGACTGTTACTGCTGGCCGCATATAGTCCAGCGTACGAACCGCAGCCCGACTGACCGGTACTGACTTTAAGTATCTGTCCAGCTCCCTCTTGAAGACAACTAGGGGTCTATTGGTAATTCTCCTTATGTATGGTGGGAGGCTGTTGAACAGTCTTGGGCTCTGGACACTTATGGTGTTTTCTCTTAATGTACCAGTGACGCCCTTACTTTTCACTGGGGGTATGTTGCATCACCTGCCAAGTCTTTCGATTTCGTATGGAGTGATTTCTGTGTGCATATTAGGGATCAGTCCCTCCAGGATCTTCCAGGTGTAGATTATGATGTATCTCTGTCGCCTGCGCTCTAGTGAGCACAAGTCAAGTGCTTTCAGGCGCTCCCAGTAGTTAAGGTGTTTGATGGAACTTGTACGTGCAGTAAAGGTTCTCTGTACATTCTCTAGTTCTGCAATTTCACCTGCCTTGAATGGGGATGTTAATGTACAGCAGTATTCCAGCCTAGAGAGAACAAGTGATTTAAAATGGATCATCACTGGCTTGGCATCTCTTGTCTTGAATGTTCTCATTATCCATCCTATCAGTTTCCTCGCAGATGTGATAGTGGCACTGTTGTGGTCCTTGAAGGTGAGATCCTCAGACATTACCACTCCCAGGTCCTTCACATTACTTTTCCGCTCTATTGTATGATCAGAGTTTGTAGTATACTCAGTCCTAGTTATTATTTCCTCCAGTTTTCCATAACGGAGTAGTTGGAATTTGTCTTCACTGAACATCATATTGTTCTCTGTTGCCCATTGGAAAACTTGGTTTATATCTTCTTGGAGCTTTGCCGTGTCCTTAATGGATGACACTCTCATGCAGAATACCCTTTGGTAAGATTGGAACACCTTTGGTGAGCTTGGAAGTGCCTTTGCACCAGCAACGGCACTTCCTGTGATCGTATTTACTTGGACCTGATGATGTCTTGATTGCAACACGAAAGGCCTAGAGCTATCATTCAACTCCGAACGTGGGTTTTTGCTTATATACATATGTATATATATATATATATATATATATATATATATATATATATATATATATATATATATATATATATATATATATATATATATATATATATATATATATATATATATATATATATATATATATATATATATATATATATATATATATGTATATATACATATATATATATTTATATACAGAGTGTAATTAGTGTTTCTGTATTCAAAGGAGCCTAAGTGTAAATGGAAGCTGGAAAACCTCTCTCTTCTCTCCCTCTCTCTCACACAGTTCAATATTCCCTCTGGACCAACTTTCCCGCGCAATGCTGAGTCAACCACGTGGCCCGCGCGCCACCCAGCCCTGGACGCCGCCATCTTGGACCACACTAGCAGAGGGGAAACAAACCAGAGAAAGAGAGAAAGAGAGAGCGGTAGAGAGTGAGAGACAGAAGTGATGGGAATGGCAGAGTCACAGACGCTCACTAGATCCCCCACAGAGGTGCAAGAGGAAGGAAATATTGATTTTCGGGTTATTTTTTTTGAAGTCCCCTCGAACCCATAGGTATAATTTACCACACTGAGGGGAAGTTACGCAAGGCGTATTATAGGGAAATCAATACTACGCATCGGAATGACTGCGCTGTAGGATGTTCTTGTGAAGACTATCTGTACCGTTTGGACAGTCTGTAGACTGTTTGGACGGTCTGTAGACTGTTTGGACGGTCTGTAGACTGTTTGGACGGT
>NC_091358.1:924921-932421 GCF_038502225.1 Cherax quadricarinatus
GAAGGTATCCCTCACACGGGAGGTATCCTCACAGGGGAGGCATCCCCCTCACAGAGGAAGTATCCCCTCACAGGGGAGGTATCCCCTCACAGGGGAGGTATCCCTTCACAGGGGAGGTGTCCTTCACAAGGGAGGTATCCATCTTGGGGAGGTATCCCTCATAATGCGTTCTACGCCATCTGGAACACCTATACGCTTCAGGATCCATCTTAACCCGTTTTAGAGAAGCATGTGGAAGGTATAGTGATATTTTGAGTTGGGAGTCAGAAGGGTGACACCACGTGGGTGCCACTCCCCGCCCCCAGAATCAATACTATGGCGGCTTACGCCAGGTTCATCTCAGACTCCTCACTCCTGGAGCTGAAATGTGCTCTGGATCAATAGTGAGAGCACAGCAGGTGGAGGACCAGGGGTGTGGTGTGTACTACACTCCCTCCCAGCCTCCCTCCCCCACACTACACACACACACACACACACACACACACACACACACACACACACACACACACACACAGCTCCTGGCGAGGGCCCAAGAGCTGTGATTGGACCCAGCAACTGCAAATAATTGAGTACACTCCGCTATTACTACTACTACTATTACTGCTACTACTACTACTACTACTACTACCACTACCACCCCTTCCCCCTACACCAAGTATAATCACCTCCATGCACGGGAGGCAAGCAAGAGAAGGGGGGAGGAGAGGGGAAGGGGAAGGGAAGGGGAGGGGAGAGGAGGGGAAGGGGTAGAGGGGGATGTGCATGATAGCGTGTTTGGTTGGCGGCCTTGACCGCCATGATACAAGAGTTCATTGGATCAGTTCAGAGGATCAATTCAGAGGATCAGCTCAGAGGATCATCTCAGAGGATCATTTCAGAGGATCAGCTCAGAGGATCATCTCAGAGGATCATTTCAGAGGATCAGCTCAGAGGATTAGCTCAGTGGATCAGCTCAGAGGATCAGTTCAGAGGATCAGCTCAGAGGATCAGCTCAGAGGATCAGCTCAGAGGATCAGCTCAGAGGATCAGCTCAGAGGATCAGCTCAGAGGATCAGCTCAGAGGATCAGCTCAGAGGATCAGCTCAGTTTGTGTACGTCTCTCTACGCTTGTTTCATAACCAGGTTGTGCTGTATTCTCTCCCTCTCTTCCACTCTCCGTCTCTCTCTTTCTCATTACTTCTCTCCCCTCTCTCTCTCCCTCCCTCCTACAACCCACTGACCTTCCCCTCACCCAAACCAGAGCCTCCTTACCCTAGTCTACCCAGACGTTCTCAACATAAAACGTGTCTTGAACGTTCCTTGGAGACATTCTCAAGAGTCTGTCCTCGAAGCTCTCTACCAAGAGTACAAGACATTCTCTCTCTCTCTCTCTCTATCTCTATCTCTCTCTCTTCGTTACACATACACACACTTACGCCACACTACTTGGTAAGTACAACCAAGTGTGGACAGACACTAGAAGGAAGTGATCAGATTTGATCCAAGGAAGGGGGGATGGATAGATCCAATTTTCTGGATCAAGAGCTTTCCACTAGCATCAAGAAGTACAAATACTGAAAGTTGGTGTGTGTGTGTTTGTGTGTGTGTGAGGGCAGGGGGAGGTCAGGGGGTTGGCAGGGAGAGGGCAGGGGGAGGACAGGAGGAGGGCCGGGGGTTCTTCCTGGGGTGCCATCGGGAGGAAAGGTGTCACCTGCCACTCCCTGGCTACATGTCTGTACCTCTCACAGTACACGCCCAGCACCTAGCACCCAGCAACAGTGCTTGCAAGCGAGAGAGAGAGAGAGAGAGAGAGAGAGAGAGAGAGAGAGAGAGAGAGAGAGAGAGAGAGAGAGAGAGAGAGAGAGAGAGAGAGAGAGAGAGAGAGAGAGAGAGAGAGAGAGAGAGAGAGAGAGAGAGAGAGAGAGAGAGAGAGAGAGAGAGAGAGAGAGAGAGAGAGAGAGAGAGAGAGAGAGAGAGAGAAGAATAAGAAGAAGAATTACCTTACTCTCCTAAATATTACTTTGATTTGCAATGAATTAATTTCCCCAATGTTTATGGTCGCTTACACTACTGTTTACCCCGGCGGGGAGTCAAAGAAAACTTAGCAATAAGGGAGACTCCTTCATACAATTAACAAACCAGACGTAACGTAACAGACATCAGGTACTGGGAATCAGACAGTAGGTATCAGGCTCTAGAAATTAGGTACCACTAACAAAATATCTATGGGGAAGCGGTAGACCCGTTGGGGTTATCTAGCACACGGGGAATGATCCAAGGAAGAGGAACAAAGCTCATATTTCTTGGATCTAGAGCTCTTCACCAGCATCAAGGTACATACCCTTCAAGGTGTTAGCATGACAAATATATCATCAATGTATTTGTTCAACTTGTTTTTGTAACCTTCCAGTGTATTTGTTGTGTAAATTATGCACTTCGGTACACAAGTGTTTCAGTTTCGTCATCTGATAGGTCCACTGACTTGTGGTCATATGATGGAGACATTCTACTGGCTCACTGCTACTCTTCGTAAAAATTGTATATTATAATAGACATCTGGTTGGTTAACTGGGCTTACAGACTGTCTACTACACGAGGGTAATTAAGGCTGCATATCACCTAGACATTACTGGTTAAGAATACTATTTTAAAACCTAAAAGAATGATTAAGCTGTTAGTGTATTTACAGTAAGAGATATACACCTCGTAGTGTATATAATGTTGTATATTTAGACTTAAGGGAAAGGTAGCGATATACTGCTGTGATGTGCTTACCTCTGACCCAGATACTAGAAGAAGAAGAACAAGAAGAACAAGAAGAAGAACAAGAAGAACAAGAAGAAGAACAAGAAGAACAAGAAAAAGAGTTAACCTGGAGGGTTAGTAACCCAGGATAACCCAATAAAGCCGATGTTATCAAAACCTTATTACCAGTGCGGTCCTCTGATCTCCTCCCCCAGGATGCCACCCACAGCAGTCTCCTAACACCCAGGTACCTACTTACTTCTGCGTGAACAAGGGTCAGCAGGTGTCAGGAAATACGCCCAACGTTTCCGCTCGTCCGGTGATTGAACCCCGGTCCCTCAGCGTGTGGGTGAAGCCGCTACCAGATGAACCACGAATAAAAAAAAAACAAAAAGGAGAAAATCTCTCTAGAAGTTGTACAAGATAATAATATCCTCCGTAACTTATCTGCTGGAGTTAAGGGTGACACTTTTTTACATAATACGTATCATTAACGCCTCTAACTGCTTGGTGTTACACTGAAATGCTTCCGAAGAGGAAATACCAGAGTGGAATAGGATATTAACGGTGAAAAGTGGAAGATTGTAGCCATTAACGGTAGCTAACTATTGGTGGTAGTTGTGGTAGGGCGGCCATGATTGTGGTGGTGGTGGGGGTGGTGATGTTATGTAACCATCAGAGGAAGGAGGGGAAGAGATGGGAGGAGAGGGGATGGGAGGAGAGGGGATGGGAGGAGAGGAGATGGGAGGAGAGGTGAGGGGAGGGTCCTCCCTCACCACCTACCGCTGTATCGTCAGTTACTGCAGCGACATCAACGGCAGTAGTATTTTCAGCAGTAGCAGCAGTAGCAGCTGAGGGGAAGTGGCGGTGCGGGGCGGGGAGGAGCGGGGAGGAGCGGGGAGGGGCGGGGAGGAGCGGGGAGGGGCGGGGAGGGGCGGGGAGGAGCGGGGAGGAGCGGAGTGGGGCGGCTTGGCTGAGGCGGTACGACCAGACATCACAATTTTGGAACTTTGAAAGTACGACACACACACACACATACACACACACACACACACACACACACACACACACACACACACACACACACACGCACGCACACACAATAGCTACCGGTGAAGAGGAGGGGTCAGGAGCTGTGAATCGACCCCTGCAACCACAATTAGGTGAGTACAATTAGGCGAGTACACACACACAGACGCACACACAGACACACACACACAGACATACACACACAGACACACACACACAGACACACACACAAAGACGGGATGCTCCAGAGAAGGGACACAGACACAAGAGGTCACAATTGGAAGTTGAAGACTCAGATGAATCAAAGGGATGTTAGGAAGCATTTCTTCAGTCATAGAGTAGTCAGGCCGTGGAATAACCTAGAAAGTGACGTAGTGGAGGCGGGAACCATACATAGTTTTAAGGCGAGATATGATAAAGCTCATAGAGCAGGGAGAGAGAGGACCTAGTAGCAATCAGCGAAGAGGCGGGGCCAGGAGCTATGACTCGACCCCTGCAACCACAAATAGATGAGTACAAATAGGTGAGTACAGATACAGATTCACACACACACACACACACACACACACACACACACACACACACACACACACACACACACACACACACACACACACACACACACACACACACACACACACACTGACAGTGCTCGGAGCCAGACAAGAATTTCACACACGAAAGAATAACATGTAATATCAAGGAGAAAGAGAGCTGGCGTTCAACCAGTGATGTAGAGAGAAAAACAAGACTATAAGAACTTGTAAAATCTTTAGAAAGCGAAGGAGAGAAGAATATAGAGAAGTGAGCAAAGTTAGAAACTAATGCCAGGGTGACGATCCCAATGTAAATTAGTCACTTTGACTTTTTCTTTGGATTATCTTAGGTAATTTACACTATGATAATTATACTTATGTGTACTTATGAGAAGAGAGTCCGAGCCTCACCTGAAGTATGACACGATAGCAACAGCCAAGCTGGAACAGACACTGTTTCACAGCCACAGCAGACAGAAGATGATTATAAAAAGGGCAGGTAATAGGACTGAAGAAGAAAGGAGGAGAGCTCACGAGAAACGACAAGGAAGTCAGTGGAGGAGCTTTGCACATACTTTGGAAATTTAACGATACCAGTGAATCAAAGAGAAACGGCACACTAACAGGTACTGGTCACTATACAATCAACAGAGAAACAGGTGAATATTTATTTTTGAGAGAGAGAGCTTGATACAGTAAAAACATTGGGACCTCGTAAGGGGTCATCATGTATTCTGCACAAGGGAGCAGAAAATCTCTTTGAACCGCTAGTTAAAATTTACACGTAAGTAATGAACATGAGACAGACACCAAACATCTAGAAGACAGATAATTTAGTCCCTATAATGAACACAGGAGACAAACAGGTAGTGTTAGACTACAGACCAGCATCACTGACATGCATACTATGCAACGTAATGAAGAAAATAATGAGTAGAGTAGTAGAGCACCTGGAGAGAAGTTCTTTTGTAAACGATAACGTACTTGCTAGAGTAGCAACAGTTAGATGGGAAAGAGTGAACTGGGTGGATTGTATTTTCGGATTGTAAGAAGGCTTTTGATATTGTATCTCATAAAAGACTGCAACAAAATTTTGAGGAGCAAATGTAAGTTTGTCCAAATGTTTCTTATACAGGAGACTGGATGGCCGGGTGGTTGGTGGGTGGTACCCAAAGTGTGAACTGAGGGAACGAACTGCAGGTCGAAGAAAGAGAGAGAGAGAGAGAGAGAGAGAGAGAGAGAGAGAGAGAGAGAGAGAGAGAGAGAGAGAGAGAGAGAGAGAGAGAGAGAGAGAGAGAGAGAGAGCCTGGGTCAGCGGGTTCACAGGTCCCTGGTACTTCTGCTGTTCTGAGGACGACCCCAGCTACCCTCTCAGTCAGGAGCCTCTATTGATCGCTTCCACGACCTGCAAGACCTACAAGACCTCTGTCACATGTGCTAGGTGACCTGCACGACCTGCAAGACCTCTGTCACGTGTGCTAGGTGACCTGCACGACCTGTCACATGTGCTAAATGACCTGCACGACCTCTGTCTCACGTGCTACATAGCCTAGATGATATGTACTCTTAGGTACTTCTAGGAACTATCATGTGCTACTTTGTACTATATACTGCTATGTACCCTTATGTACTCCTATGTACTAATTTGTACTACTATATACTGTCACATATTTTCCTTACTTGCTTCCTACATTACCTTACTTCTAGAGAGACAGAAATTAAATGGCGGGGGAAAACGGAGAGGGACAGAAAGGGCAAGAGGGATGGAAGTGTAGTATGGAGAAGTAAGAGAGAGAGTAGTAAAGTGGGATGGAACTTCTCTTTACCTCCTGCTTCCATCCCCATGAAGAGTGGAGAGGTACTGTGCCGTCAGTGGATTGCTTGAGGGAGAAAGGGAGGGAGAGAGGTAGAGAGGGAGGGAGGGAGAGAGGGAGGGAGCGAGGAAGTTGCTTTCTCTCACCTCCCTCCAACATGAGCATGGCTGCGACACGCCAGCAGCAGGGAGGGAGGGTTGGAGGGATGGAGGGAGGGAGGGATAGAGGGAGGGAAGGAGGGAGGGAGTCTCACGCCTCACACCGAGTAGCAACTAAAGGGTACAGTACCAAGCAACGCTATGTTTCCTCCCCCCCACCCTCCCTCCCACCATGTACTTCCCTTCCACAACATATCCCTTCAGCCTCTCTGTTATAAAGTTCTCTCTCTCTCGCGCTCTCTCTCTCACCATTATTCCTTTACACTATATTCACCATTTCATTGCTCTCTGGTGTTCTGATAATGTCACCAGTATGTTTCACACAGCAGCTGACATCATTTACATAGTATTTTTCTGATTAAATTCTCCCTGCAGCGTTGTTGACGCATTTCTCGTCCCGTTGTTGACGCATTGTTTGTTCCGTTGTTGACGCATTGCTCGTCCCGTTGTTGACGCATTGTTCGCTCCGTTGGCGTTGAATTTCACCGTCATTCAACAACTTCCCGAGCTAATACGCAACTGATGACTGAGACATCATTTAAATGGTTATAAATATAACCAAAACTTCTAAAGGGGTGGACAGGTAAGCCAGCGGAGGACCTCGTTCAGACCACCAAAAACTCCGCGTCAGGAAACACTTGTCCTGTTTCCTGACGAACCTTTACCTCACCTTGTTCGTATTGGTGATCACATCACTGGTGATTCCCTGGTGCAGTCCAGCGACCCTCCGAACAATGGGTGGCACTTGTTCATGCGGTCTTATATGGTAAAGAAAAACTGCAGGAGACTGTATCTCATTTGCGTAATGAAAGCTACTGAAGCAGAGTGGTTGTTGCAGTGTGTTACAGTCAGTGATGAGACGAGGGTTGCTGAATCCTGCTGGAGAGTACTCTGAGGTGTTTACTGAGAGTACTAAACTGTACTGGGCTCTGTGGTTGAGACCACTAAACTGTACTGGTCTCTGTGGTTGAGACCACCAAACTGTACTGGTCTCTGTGGTTGAGACCACCAAACTGTACTGGTCTTTGTGGTTAAGACCACCAAACTGTACTGGTCTCTGTAGTTGAGACCACTAAACAGTACTCGTCTCTGTGGTTGAGGCCAACAAACTGTACTGTCTCTGTGGTTGAGACCACCAAACTGTACTGGTCTCTGTGGTTGAGACCACTAAACTGTACTGGTCTCTGTGGTCAGACCACTAAACTGTACTGGTCTCTGTGGTTGAGACCACCAAACTGT